>NC_092087.1:32970940-33045940 GCF_045679555.1 Salvelinus alpinus | reverse complement strand
AGGGAGAGTGAGAGAGAGAGAGATGTGGTGAGGGAGGGTGAGAGAGAAAGGGATGTGGTGAGGGAGAGGGAGAGGGAGAGAGAGAGGGATGTGGTGAGGGAGAGGGAGAGAGAGAGGGATGTGGTGAGGGAGAGTGGTAGAGAGAGATAGAGAGAGAGAGGGATGTGGTGAGGCAAAGTGAGAGAGAGAGATAGAGAGAGAGAGGGATCTGGTGAGGGAGAGTGAGAGAGAGGGATGTGGTGAGGGAGAGAGAGAGAGAGAGGGATGTGGTGAGGGAGAGAGAGAGAGGGAGAGAGAGGGATGTGGTGAGGGAGAGTGAGAGAGAGAGAGGGATGTGGTGAGGGAGAGAGGGAGAGAGAGAGATAAAGAGGGATGTGGTGAGAGGGAGAGAGGGAGAGAGATAGAGAGAGAGAGAGGGATGTGGTGAGGGAGAGAGGGAGAGAGAGATGTGGTGAGGGAGAGAGAGGGAGAGAGAGAGAGAGGGATGTGGTGAGGGAGAGAGGGAGAGAGAGAGAGAGGGATTTGGTGAGGGAGAGAGAGGGAGAGAGAGAGAGAGGGATGTGGTGAGGGAGAGAGAGAGAGAGAGAGAGAGGGATGTGGTGAGGGAGAGATAGAGAGAGAGAGAGGGATGTGGTGAGGGAGAGAGAGGGAGAGAGAGAGAGAGGGATGTGGTGAGGGAGAGATAGAGAGAGAGAGAGGGATGTGGTGAGGGAAAGTGGTAGAGAGAGAGAGAGAGACCATATGTGGCTCTGATCAAAGGTAGTGCTCTGAGAATAGGGTGACACAGAGCTTGTTTCTGTTTTCCCCCTCCAGTTCAGTCTCATGGTGGTTGATGTTTATATCAGCAGAGAGTGAGTGTGACAGTGAGAGGTTCTATACATTTTCAGTGACCCCAAACTGTTATATCCTGCCTGGTTGGCCCTGTCCCGGGGTATTTGACCCCGATCCCTCCTGTCTCAGCCTCCAGTAATTATGCTGCAGTAGTTTATGTGTCGGGGGGCTAGAGTCAGTCTGTTATATCTGGAGTATTTCTCCTGTCTTATCCGGTGTCCTGTGTGAATTTAAGTATGCTCCCTCTAATTCTCTTTCTCTCTCTTCTCTCGGAGGACCTGAGCCCTAGGACCATGCGTCAGGACTACCTGGCATGATGACTCCTTGCTGTCCCCAGTCCACCTGGCCGTGCTGCTGCTCCAGTTTCAACTGTTCTGCCTGCGGCTATGGAACCCTGACCTGTTCACTGGACGTGCTACCTGTCCCAGACCTGCTGTTTTCGACCCTCTCTCTCTACCGCACCTGTTGTCTCTAACTCTGAATGATCGGCTATGAAAAGCCAACTGACATTTACTCCTGAGGTGCTGACCTGTTCCACCCTCTACAACCACTGTGATTATTATTATTTGACCCTGCTGGTCATCTATGAACATTTGAACATCTTGGCCATGTACTCTTATAATCTCCAACCGAAGAGGACTGGCCACCCTACAGAGCCTGGTTCCTCTCTAGGTTTCTTCCTAGGTTCCTGCCTTTCTAGGGAGTTTTTCCTAGCCACCGTGCTTCTACATCTGCATTGCTTGCTATTTGGTGTTTTAGGCTGGGTTTCTGTATAGCACTTTGTGACATTGGCTGATGTAAAAAGGGCTTTATAAATACATTTGATTGATTATTACCTACTCAGATTCTCTCTCCCAACCTCCAGCTAGCTATCTCCCCTTTCTCTCAATCTTTCTGTTTCCAATCCACCTCTATCTCTTCATCCATCTCTTTTCCTCTCTTCCATCTGCCCATCTCTTTCTATCTCACCCTCAAGATAAACCAACCAACCCGTCGTAACTCAAGCCTTTCCTCGCCACCACAGAGCACCCAGAGCTGTATACAGGTCATAAAACCAACGTGGGTTTGACGTAGTTGAAACACACAGGACGGATTAAAGGACAAGTGTGTTTACCCTGACCCCTCTCTGCTGCACTTTAACATGCCAACTACTTCCTAATTCAATTACAACTTGAAAGCTGCAAAGTGGCGTCAAGGACATTGACAAACACTCTCAAAGGGGATTATCCATTGCCAAACGTAGGCTGGTGTTGCAGAGGTGGTTTGCATGATGAGTGACCTTAACTGGGACTTGAAACCTCATTTCTGTTCCCAGGGTTAATATCCAGGCTGTAGCCTGGACAACTCAAGACTGTAGTTGAAGGGTAAACAGCTCCACTCTTCAAGGGCCACAGCCATAATTACTTTGGTCCTTGCCATTTAAGGGACTGAATTCTACCTGGGAAATGACCATTTCTCTCCAAGGTTTAGGTGCCAGGGAGGAAGGATAACCAGCAGGAATACAGAACTCAAGAGCCTGGGTTGTTCACCCTCAATGTAGATGCCCTCCTCAGTGACACCATAGAAGGCCGGCTTCAGTATCAGTGGTTTGTGGTCAGTGGGGTTGTGTTCAGTGGGTTGTGTTCAGTGGGTTGTGTTCAGTGGGTTGTGTTCAGTGGCAGTGTAGTGGGTTGTGTTCAGTGGGTTGTGTTCAGTGGGTTGTGTTCAGTGGGTGTGTTCAGTGGGTTGTGTTCAGTGGGTTGTGTTCAGTGGGTTGTGTTCAGAGCCACCTTACTGTAGCCCAGTGCAGCAGAGTAAGGAGGGCTCATATGTAGCTCTGCAGGACATTCATATGGAGGATATTAGCTGCTCTGCTGCCTACCCTGTTACAACCAGCAGAGCCACACACAAACACACACACACACACACACACACACACACACACACACACACACACACACACACACACACACACACACACACACACACACACACACACACACACACACACACACACACACACACACACACACACACACACACACACACACACACACACACACACACACACACACACAGAGAGAGCTATCAACCCCACAGATCTAGCTAGTCCTAATGGGGAACACACCCCTGGAACGTTAATGTAATGTAGCGTTCATGTCTGCAGTAATACCTGTGATTACTGGGTAAACGGATACAGTGTAATACATAGCAGTTATCACATACATCTTGATTGTGGTTAGTTAACACAGATGGTTTAGTGTGCAGATCATTACAGTGGTAATCTGAAAAGCCTGATTACTTGCCGTGCTGCTGCACTCAATGCGTCCGTTACAGTTTCTATGTTGGTTCTCTATTGGTTCTCGTCTGTCTTGGGTTGACTCTCTACCCTGGTCTCTGTTGGTTCTCTATTGGTTCTCGTCTGTCTTGGGTTGACTCTCTACCCTGGTCTCTGTTGGTTCTCTATTGGTTCTCGTCTGTCTTGGGTTGACTCTCTACCCTGGTCTCTGTTGGTTCTCTATTGGGTCTCGTCTGTCTTGGGTTGACTCTCTACCCTGGTCTCTGTTGGTTCTCGTCTGTCTTGGGCTGACTCTCTACCCTGGTCTCTGTTGGTTCTCTGCTGTTCTCGTCTGTCTTGGGCTGACTCTCTACCCTGGTCTCTGTTGGTTCTCTGCTGTTCTCGTCTGTCTTGGGCTGACTCTCTACCCTGGTCTCTGTTGGTTCTCTGCTGTTCTCGTCAGTCTTGGGCTGACTCTCTACCCTGGTCTCTGTTGGTTCTCGTCTGTCTTGGGCTGACTCTCTACCTGGTCTCTGCTGTTCTCGTCTGTCTTGGGTTGACTCTCTACCCTGGTCTCTGTTGGTTCTCTGCTGTTCTCGTCTCTCTTGGGCTGACTCTCTACCCTGGTCTCTGTTGGTTCTCTGCTGTTCTCGTCTGTCTTGGGCTGACTCTCTACCCTGGTCTCTGTTGGTTCTCGTCTGTCTTGGGCTGACTCTCTACCCTGGTCTCTGTTGGTTCTCTGCTGTTCTCGTCTGTCTTGGGCTGACTCTCTACCCTGGTCTCTGTTGGTTCTCTGCTGTTCTCGTCTGTCTTGGGCTGACTCTCTACCCTGGTCTCTGTTGGTTCTCTGCTGTTCTCGTCTGTCTTGGGCTGACTCTCTACCCTGGTCTCTGTTGGTTCTCTGTTGGTTCTCGTCTGTCTTGGGTTGACTCTCTACCCTGGTCTCTGTTGGTTCTCTGCTGTTCTCGTCTGTCTTGGGCTGACTCTCTACCCTGGTCTCTGTTGGTTCTCTGCTGTTCTCGTCTGTCTTGGGCTGACTCTCTACCCTTGTCTCTGTCGGTTCTCTGCTGTTCTCGTCAGTCTTGGGTTGACTCTCTACCCTGGTCTCTGTTGGTTCTCGTCTGTCTTGGGCTGACTCTCTACCCTGGTCTCTGTTGGTTCTCTGCTGTTCTCGTCTGTCTTGGGCTGACTCTCTACCCTGGTCTCTGTTGGTTCTCGTCTGTCTTGGGCTGACTCTCTACCTGGTCTCTGCTGTTCTCGTCTGTCTTGGGTTGACTCTCTACCCTGGTCTCTGTTGGTTCTCTGCTGTTCTCGTCTCTCTTGGGCTGACTCTCTACCCTGGTCTCTGTTGGTTCTCTGCTGTTCTCGTCTGTCTTGGGCTGACTCTCTACCCTGGTCTCTGTTGGTTCTCGTCTGTCTTGGGCTGACTCTCTACCCTGGTCTCTGTTGGTTCTCTGCTGTTCTCGTCTGTCTTGGGCTGACTCTCTACCCTGGTCTCTGTTGGTTCTCTGCTGTTCTCGTCTGTCTTGGGCTGACTCTCTACCCTGGTCTCTGTTGGTTCTCTGCTGTTCTCGTCTGTCTTGGGCTGACTCTCTACCCTGGTCTCTGTTGGTTCTCTGTTGGTTCTCGTCTGTCTTGGGTTGACTCTCTACCCTGGTCTCTGTTGGTTCTCTGCTGTTCTCGTCTGTCTTGGGCTGACTCTCTACCCTGGTCTCTGTTGGTTCTCTGCTGTTCTCGTCTGTCTTGGGCTGACTCTCTACCCTGGTCTCTGTTGGTTCTCTGCTGTTCTCGTCTGTCTTGGGCTGACTCTCTACCCTTGTCTCTGTCGGTTCTCTGCTGTTCTCGTCAGTCTTGGGCTGACTCTCTACCCTGGTCTCTGTTGGTTCTCTGCTGTTCTCGTCAGTCTTGGGTTGACTCTCTACCCTGGTCTCTGTTGGTTCTCGTCTGTCATGGGCTGACTCTCTACCCTGGTCTCTGTTGTTCCACATACAGTAACACATCCATGGATGGGAGAGTTGAGTTCAGGCTTTCTGATTCACGTGCTGAATCCCAAATGAACGGCGAGCATCAGGGTTGAGGCCCAATGCCTCTCCCTGTACACACATCCCATCTCACTAGTGTCGGGGGAAGATGTCATTTGGAGGAGAGAGAGGGAAATGTGTGTCAGGCCTTCAGGCGCAAAATCTACGGTTACCAAACTGTATACTGTGTAGTGGTCATGTGTTAGACTGGCTGTGTGTGTTATTATAAGATACTAACAGACCAACAGAATCATTTAAATACGCTTTGCTTTTCCAACTGTGGGTTCTGCATTTCAGACTAACAACCCTTCTAACACTGATCTGCTGTAAACCTATCTCTGTTTTAACACACACACACACACACACACACACACACACACACACACACACACACACACACACACACACACACACACACACACACACACACACACACACACACACACACACACACACACACACACACACACACACACACACACACACACACACACACACACAGAGAGAGCTATCAACCCCACAGATCTAGCTAGTCCTAATGGGGAACACACCCCTGGAACGTTAATGTAATGTAGCGTTCATGTCTGCAGTAATACCTGTGATTACTGGGTAAACGGATACAGTGTAATACATAGCAGTTATCACATACATCTTGATTGTGGTTAGTTAACACAGATGGTTTAGTGTGCAGATCATTACAGTGGTAATCTGAAAAGCCTGATTACTTGCCGTGCTGCTGCACTCAATGCGTCCGTTACAGTTTCTATGTTGGTTCTCTATTGGTTCTCGTCTGTCTTGGGTTGACTCTCTACCCTGGTCTCTGTTGGTTCTCTATTGGTTCTCGTCTGTCTTGGGTTGACTCTCTACCCTGGTCTCTGTTGGTTCTCTATTGGTTCTCGTCTGTCTTGGGTTGACTCTCTACCCTGGTCTCTGTTGGTTCTCTATTGGTTCTCGTCTGTCTTGGGTTGACTCTCTACCCTGGTCTCTGTTGGTTCTCTATTGGTTCTCGTCTGTCTTGGGTTGACTCTCTACCCTGGTCTCTGTTGGTTCTCTATTGGTTCTCGTCTGTCTTGGGTTGACTCTCTACCCTGGTCTCTGTTGGTTCTCGTCTGTCTTGGGCTGACTCTCTACCCTGGTCTCTGTTGGTTCTCTGCTGTTCTCGTCTGTCTTGGGCTGACTCTCTACCCTGGTCTCTGTTGGTTCTCTGCTGTTCTCGTCTGTCTTGGGCTGACTCTCTACCCTGGTCTCTGTTGGTTCTCTGCTGTTCTCGTCAGTCTTGGGCTGACTCTCTACCCTGGTCTCTGTTGGTTCTCGTCTGTCTTGGGCTGACTCTCTACCTGGTCTCTGCTGTTCTCGTCTGTCTTGGGTTGACTCTCTACCCTGGTCTCTGTTGGTTCTCTGCTGTTCTCGTCTCTCTTGGGCTGACTCTCTACCCTGGTCTCTGTTGGTTCTCTGCTGTTCTCGTCTGTCTTGGGCTGACTCTCTACCCTGGTCTCTGTTGGTTCTCGTCTGTCTTGGGCTGACTCTCTACCCTGGTCTCTGTTGGTTCTCTGCTGTTCTCGTCTGTCTTGGGCTGACTCTCTACCCTGGTCTCTGTTGGTTCTCTGCTGTTCTCGTCTGTCTTGGGCTGACTCTCTACCCTGGTCTCTGTTGGTTCTCTGCTGTTCTCGTCTGTCTTGGGCTGACTCTCTACCCTGGTCTCTGTTGGTTCTCTGTTGGTTCTCGTCTGTCTTGGGTTGACTCTCTACCCTGGTCTCTGTTGGTTCTCTGCTGTTCTCGTCTGTCTTGGGCTGACTCTCTACCCTGGTCTCTGTTGGTTCTCTGCTGTTCTCGTCTGTCTTGGGCTGACTCTCTACCCTTGTCTCTGTCGGTTCTCTGCTGTTCTCGTCAGTCTTGGGTTGACTCTCTACCCTGGTCTCTGTTGGTTCTCGTCTGTCTTGGGCTGACTCTCTACCCTGGTCTCTGTTGGTTCTCTGCTGTTCTCGTCTGTCTTGGGCTGACTCTCTACCCTGGTCTCTGTTGGTTCTCGTCTGTCTTGGGCTGACTCTCTACCTGGTCTCTGCTGTTCTCGTCTGTCTTGGGTTGACTCTCTACCCTGGTCTCTGTTGGTTCTCTGCTGTTCTCGTCTCTCTTGGGCTGACTCTCTACCCTGGTCTCTGTTGGTTCTCTGCTGTTCTCGTCTGTCTTGGGCTGACTCTCTACCCTGGTCTCTGTTGGTTCTCGTCTGTCTTGGGCTGACTCTCTACCCTGGTCTCTGTTGGTTCTCTGCTGTTCTCGTCTGTCTTGGGCTGACTCTCTACCCTGGTCTCTGTTGGTTCTCTGTTGGTTCTCGTCTGTCTTGGGTTGACTCTCTACCCTGGTCTCTGTTGGTTCTCTGCTGTTCTCGTCTGTCTTGGGCTGACTCTCTACCCTGGTCTCTGTTGGTTCTCTGCTGTTCTCGTCTGTCTTGGGCTGACTCTCTACCCTGGTCTCTGTTGGTTCTCTGCTGTTCTCGTCTGTCTTGGGCTGACTCTCTACCCTTGTCTCTGTCGGTTCTCTGCTGTTCTCGTCAGTCTTGGGCTGACTCTCTACCCTGGTCTCTGTTGGTTCTCTGCTGTTCTCGTCAGTCTTGGGTTGACTCTCTACCCTGGTCTCTGTTGGTTCTCGTCTGTCTTGGGCTGACTCTCTACCCTGGTCTCTGTTGTTCCACATACAGTAACACATCCATGGATGGGAGAGTTGAGTTCAGGCTTTCTGATTCACGTGCTGAATCCCAAATGAACGGCGAGCATCAGGGTTGCCTCTCCCTGTACACACATCCCATCTCACTAGTGTCGGGGGAAGATGTCATTTGGAGGAGAGAGAGGGAAATGTGTGTCAGGCCTTCAGGCGCAAAATCTACGGTTACCAACCTGTATACTGTGTAGTGGTCATGTGTTAGACTGGCTGTGTGTGTTATTATAAGATACTAACAGACCAACAGAATCATTTAAATACGCTTTGCTTTTCCAACTGTGGGTTCTGCATTTCAGACTAACAACCCTTCTAACACTGATCTGCTGTAAACCTATCTCTGTTTTAACACACACACACACACACACACACACACACACACACACACACACACACACACACACACACACACACACACACACACACACACACACACACACACACACACACACACACACACACACACACAGGGCTGAGCTGTCCCTCTCTGTACCACCTCATTACTATAGAGAGATGGAGGATACATCCTCTCTACAGTGGACAGCTATAGAGAGATGGAGGAGACATCATCTCTACAGTGGACAGCTATAGAGAGATGGAGGATACATCATCTCTGCAGTGGACAGCTATAGAGAGATGGAGGATACATCCTCTCTACAGTGGACAGCTATAGAGAGATGGAGGATACATCATCTCTACAGTGGACAGCTATAGAGAGATGGAGGATGCATCATCTCTACAGTGGACAACTATAGAGAGATAGAGGAGACATCCTCTCTACAGTGGACAGCTATAGAGAGATGGAGGATACATCATCTCTACAGTGGACAGCTATAGAGAGGTGGAGGATGCATCATCTCTACAGTGGACAGCTATAGAGAGATGGAGGATACATCATCTCTACAGTGGACAGCTATAGAGAGATGGAGGATACATCCTCTCTACAGTGGACAGCTATAGAGAGATGGAGGATACATCCTCTCTACAGTGGACAGCTATAGAGAGATGCAGGATACATCATCACTGGTCTCTACAGTGGACAGCTATAGAGAGATGGAGGATGCATCATCACTACAGTGGACAGCTATAGAGAGATGGAGGATACATCCTCTCTACAGTGGACAGCTATAGAGAGATAGAGGAGACATCCTCTCTACAGTGGACAGCTATAGAGAGATGGAGGATACATCCTCTCTACAGTGGACAGCTATAGAGAGATGGAGGATGCATCATCACTACAGTGGACAGCTATAGAGAGATGGAGGATACATCCTCTCTACAGTGGACAGCTATAGAGAGATAGAGGAGACATCCTCTCTACAGTGGACAGCTATAGAGAGATAGAGGAGACATCCTCTCTACAGTGGACAGCTATAGAGAGATGGAGGATACATCCTCTCTACAGTGGACAGCTATAGAGAGATGGAGGATGCATCATCACTACAGTGGACAGCTATAGAGAGATGGAGGATACATCCTCTCTACAGTGGACAGCTATAGAGAGATAGAGGAGACATCCTCTCTACAGTGGACAGCTATAGAGAGATAGAGGAGACATCATCTCTACAGTGGACAGCTATAGAGAGATGGAGGATACATCATCACTACAGTGGACAGCTATAGAGAGATGGAGGATACATCCTCTCTACAGTGGACAGCTATAGAGAGATGGAGGATGCATCATCTCCACAGTGGACAGCTATAGAGAGATGGAGGATACATCATCTCTACAGTGGACAGCTATAGAGAGATGGAGGATACATCCTCTCTACAGTGGACAGCTATAGAGAGATGGAGGATACATCATCTCTACAGTGGACAGCTATAGAGAGATGGAGGAGACATCATCTCTACAGTGGACAGCTATAGAGAGATGCAGGATACATCATCACTGGTCTCTACAGTGGACAGCTATAGAGAGATGGAGGATGCATCATCTCTACAGTGGACAGCTATAGAGAGATGGAGGATACATCATCTCTACAGTGGACAGCTATAGAGAGATGGAGGATACATCATCTCTACAGTGGACAGCTATAGAGAGATGCAGGATACATCATCTCTACAGTGGACAGCTATAGAGAGATGGAGGATACATCATCTCTACAGTGGACAGCTATAGAGAGATGCAGGATACATCATCTCTACAGTGGACAGCTATAGAGAGATATAGGAGACATCCTCTCTACAGTGGACAGCTATAGAGAGATGGAGGATACATCATCTCTACAGTGGACAGCTATAGAGAGATGGAGGATACATCCTCTCTACAGTGGACAGCTATAGAGAGATGGAGGATACATCATCTCTACAGTGGACAGCTATAGAGAGATGGAGGATACATCATCTCTACAGTGGACAGCTATAGAGAGATGGAGGATACATCCTCTCTACAGTGGACAGCTATAGAGAGATGGAGGATACATCATCTCTACAGTGGACAGCTATAGAGAGATGCAGGATACATCATCTCTACAGTGGACAGCTATAGAGAGATGGAGGATACATAATCTCTACA
The DNA here is from genome assembly GCF_045679555.1 of Salvelinus alpinus. Lineage (NCBI taxonomy): Eukaryota > Metazoa > Chordata > Actinopteri > Salmoniformes > Salmonidae > Salvelinus > Salvelinus alpinus. Next base: position 33,035,601 of record NC_092087.1, on the reverse strand, counting down.
GTGGACAGCTATAGAGAGATGGAGGATACATCATCTCTACAGTGGACAGCTATAGAGAGATAGAGGATACATCATCTCTACAGTGGACAGCTATAGAGAGATGCAGGATACATCATCACTGGTCTCTACAGTGGACAGCTATAGAGAGATGGAGGATGCATCATCTCCACAGTGGACAGCTATAGAGAGATGGAGGATACATCCTCTCTACAGTGGACAGCTATAGAGAGTTGGAGGATACATCATCTCTACAGTGGACAGCTATAGAGAGATGGAGGATACATCATCTCTACAGTGGACAGCTATAGAGAGATGGAGGATACATCATCTCTACAGTGGACAGCTATAGAGAGATGGAGGATACATCATCTCTACAGTGGACAGCTATAGAGAGATGGAGGATACATCATCTCTACAGTGGACAGCTATAGAGAGATGGAGGATACATCATCTCTACAGTGGACAGCTATAGAGAGATGGAGGATACATCATCTCTACAGTGGACAGCTATAGATAGATGGAGGATACATCCTCTCTACAGTGGACAGCTATAGAGAGATGGAGGATACATCATCTCTACAGTGGACAGCTATAGATAGATGGAGGATACATCCTCTCTACAGTGGACAGCTATAGAGAGATGCAGGATACATCATCTCTACAGTGGACAGCTATAGAGAGATGGAGGATGCATCATCTCTACAGTGGACAGCTATAGAGAGATGGAGGATGCATAATCTCTACAGTGGACAGCTATAGAGAGATGGAGGATGCATCATCTCTACAGTGGACAGCTATAGAGAGATGGAGGATGCATCATCTCTACAGTGGACAGCTATAGAGAGATGGAGGATACATCATCTCTACAGTGGACAGCTATAGAGAGATGGAGGATGCATCATCTCTACAGTGGACAGCTATAGAGAGATGGAGGATGCATAATCTCTACAGTGGACAGCTATAGAGAGATGGAGGATGCATCATCTCTACAGTGGACAGCTATAGAGAGATGGAGGATACATCCTCTCTACAGTGGACAGCTATAGAGAGATGGAGGATACATCATCTCTACAGTGGACAGCTATATAGAGATGGAGGATACATCCTCTCTACAGTGGACAGCTATAGAGAGATGGAGGATGCATCATCTCTACAGTGGACAGCTATAGAGAGATGGAGGATACATCATCTCTACAGTGGACAGCTATAGAGAGATGGAGGATACATCATCTCTACAGTGGACAGCTATAGAGAGATGGAGGATACATCCTCTCTACAGTGGACAGCTATAGAGAGATGGAGGATACATCATCTCTACAGTGGACAGCTATAGAGAGATGGAGGATACATCCTCTCTACAGTGGACAGCTATAGAGAGATGGAGGATACATCATCTCTACAGTGGACAGCTATAGAGAGATGGAGGATACATCATCTCTACAGTGGACAGCTATAGAGAGATGGAGGATGCATCATCTCTACAGTGGACAGCTATAGAGAGATGGAGGATGCATCATCTCTACAGTGGACAGCTATAGAGAGATGGAGGATACATCATCTCTACAGTGGACAGCTATAGAGAGATGGAGGATACATCATCACTGGTCTCTACAGTGGACAGCTATAGAGAGATGGAGGATGCATCATCTCCACAGTGGACAGCTATAGAGAGATGGAGGATACATCATCTCTACAGTGGACAGCTATAGAGAGATGGAGGATACATCCTCTCTACAGTGGACAGCTATAGAGAGATGCAGGATACATCATCTCTACAGTGGACAGCTATAGAGAGATGGAGGATACATCCTCTCTACAGTGGACAGCTATAGAGAGTTGGAGGATACATCATCTCTACAGTGGACAGCTATAGAGAGATGGAGGATACATCATCTCTACAGTGGACAGCTATAGAGAGATGCAGGATACATCATCTCTACAGTGGACAGCTATAGAGAGATGGAGGATACATCATCTCTACAGTGGACAGCTATAGAGAGATGGAGGATACATCATCTCTACAGTGGACAGCTATAGAGAGATGGAGGATACATCCTCTCTACAGTGGAAAGCTATAGAGAGATGGAGGATACATCATCTCTACAGTGGACAGCTATAGAGAGATGGAGGATACATCCTCTCTTCAGTGGACAGCTATAGAGAGATGGAGGATACATCATCTCTACAGTGGACAGCTATAGAGAGATGGAGGATGCATCATCTCTACAGTGGACAGCTATAGAGAGTTGGAGGATACATCATCTCTACAGTGGACAGCTATAGAGAGATGGAGGATACATCCTCTCTACAGTGGACAGCTATAGAGAGATGGAGGATACATCATCACTGGTCTCTACAGTGGACAGCTATAGAGAGATGGAGGATACATCATCTCTACAGTGGACAGCTATAGAGAGATGGAGGATACATCCTCTCTTCAGTGGACAGCTATAGAGAGATGGAGGATACATCATCTCTACAGTGGACAGCTATAGAGAGATGGAGGATGCATCATCTCTACAGTGGACAGCTATAGAGAGTTGGAGGATACATCATCTCTACAGTGGACAGCTATAGAGAGATGGAGGATACATCCTCTCTACAGTGGACAGCTATAGAGAGATGGAGGATACATCATCTCTACAGTGGACAGCTATAGAGAGATGGAGGATGCATCATCTCTACAGTGGACAGCTATAGAGAGGTGGAGGATGCATCATCTCTACAGTGGACAGCTATAGAGAGATGGAGGATACATCATCACTGGTCTCTACAGTGGACAGCTATAGAGAGATGGAGGATACATCATCTCCACAGTGGACAGCTATAGAGAGATGGAGGATACATCATCACTGGTCTCTACAGTGGACAGCTATAGAGAGATGGAGGATGCATCATCTCCACAGTGGACAGCTATAGAGAGATGGAGGATACATCATCTCTACAGTGGACAGCTATAGAGAGATGGAGGATACATCCTCTCTACAGTGGACAGCTATAGAGAGTTGGAGGATACATCATCTCTACAGTGGACAGCTATAGAGAGATGGAGGATACATCCTCTCTTCAGTGGACAGCTATAGAGAGATGGAGGATGCATCATCTCTACAGTGGACAGCTATAGAGAGGTGGAGGATGCATCATCTCTACAGTGGACAGCTATAGAGAGATGGAGGATACATCATCACTGGTCTCTACAGTGGACAGCTATAGAGAGATGGAGGATACATCATCTCCACAGTGGACAGCTATAGAGAGATGGAGGATACATCATCACTGGTCTCTACAGTGGACAGCTATAGAGAGATGGAGGATGCATCATCTCCACAGTGGACAGCTATAGAGAGATGGAGGATACATCATCTCTACAGTGGACAGCTATAGAGAGATGGAGGATACATCCTCTCTACAGTGGACAGCTATAGAGAGTTGGAGGATACATCATCTCTACAGTGGACAGCTATAGAGAGATGGAGGATACATCATCTCTACAGTGGACAGCTATAGAGAGATAGAGGATACATCATCTCTACAGTGGACAGCTATAGAGAGATGGAGGATACATAATCTCTACAGTGGACAGCTATAGAGAGATGCAGGATACATCATCTCTACAGTGGACAGCTATAGAGAGATGGAGGATACATCATCTCTACAGTGGACAGCTATAGAGAGATGGAGGATACATCCTCTCTACAGTGGACAGCTATAGAGAGATGGAGGATACATCATCTCTACAGTGGACAGCTATAGAGAGATGGAGGATACATCATCTCTACAGTGGACAGCTATAGAGAGATGGAGGATACATCCTCTCTACAGTGGACAGCTATAGAAAGATGCAGGATACATCATCTCTACAGTGGACAGCTATAGAGAGATGGAGGATACATAATCTCTACAGTGGACAGCTATAGAGAGATGGAGGATACATCATCTCTACAGTGGACAGCTATAGAGAGATAGAGGATACATCATCTCTACAGTGGACAGCTATAGAGAGATGGAGGATACATCATCTCTACAGTACACAGCTATAGAGAGATGGAGGATACATCCTCTCTACAGTGGACAGCTATAGAGAGATGGAGGATACATCATCTCTACAGTGGACAGCTATAGAGAGATGGAGGATACATCATCTCTACAGTGGACAGCTATAGAGAGATGCAGGATACATCATCTCTACAGTGGACAGCTATAGAGAGATGGAGGATACATCATCACTGGTCTCTACAGTGGACAGCTATAGAGAGATGGAGGATGCATCATCTCCACAGTGGACAGCTATAGAGAGATGGAGGATACATCATCTCTACAGTGGACAGCTATAGAGAGATGGAGGATACATCCTCTCTACAGTGGACAGCTATAGAGAGTTGGAGGATACATCATCTCTACAGTGGACAGCTATAGAGAGATGGAGGATACATCATCTCTACAGTGGACAGCTATAGAGAGATGGAGGATACATCATCTCTACAGTGGACAGCTATAGAGAGATGGAGGATACATCATCTCTACAGTGGACAGCTATAGAGAGATGGAGGATACATCATCTCTACAGTGGACAGCTATAGAGAGATGGAGGATACATCATCTCTACAGTGGACAGCTATAGAGAGATGGAGGATACATCATCTCTACAGTGGACAGCTATAGAGAGATGGAGGATACATCATCTCTACAGTGGACAGCTATAGAGAGTTGGAGGATACATCATCTCTACAGTGGACAGCTATAGAGAGATGGAGGATACATCCTCTCTACAGTGGACAGCTATAGAGAGATGGAGGATACATCATCTCTACAGTGGACAGCTATAGAGAGATGGAGGATACATCCTCTCTACAGTGGACAGCTATAGAGAGATGGAGGATACATCATCTCTACAGTGGACAGCTATAGAGAGATGGAGGATACATCCTCTCTACAGTGGACAGCTATAGAGAGATGGAGGATACATCATCTCTACAGTGGACAGCTATAGAGAGATGGAGGATACATCATCTCTACAGTGGACAGCTATAGAGAGATGGAGGATACATCATCACTGGTCTCTACAGTGGACAGCTATAGAGAGATGGAGGATACATCATCTCTACAGTGGACAGCTATAGAGAGATGCAGGATACATCATCTCTACAGTGGACAGCTATAGAGAGATGGAGGATACATCATCACTGGTCTCTACAGTGGACCGCTATAGAGAGATGGAGGATGCATCATCTCCACAGTGGACAGCTATAGAGAGATGGAGGATACATCATCTCTACAGTGGACAGCTATAGAGAGATGGAGGATACATCCTCTCTACAGTGGACAGCTATAGAGAGTTGGAGGATACATCATCTCTACAGTGGACAGCTATAGAGAGATGGAGGATACATCATCTCTGCAGTGGACAGCTATAGAGAGATGGAGGATACATCATCTCTACAGTGGACAGCTATAGAGAGATGGAGGATACATCATCTCCACAGTGGACAGCTATAGAGAGATGGAGGATACATCCTCTCTACAGTGGACAGCTATAGAGAGATGGAGGATACATCATCTCTACAGTGGACAGCTATAGAGAGATGGAGGATACATCCTCTCTACAGTGGACAGCTATAGAGAGATGGAGGATACATCATCTCTACAGTGGACAGCTATAGAGAGATGGAGGATACATCCTCTCTACAGTGGACAGCTATAGAGAGATGGAGGATACATCATCTCTACAGTGGACAGCTATAGAGAGATGGAGGATACATCATCTCTACAGTGGACAGCTATAGAGAGATGGAGGATACATCATCACTGGTCTCTACAGTGGACAGCTATAGAGAGATGGAGGATACATCATCTCTACAGTGGACAGCTATAGAGAGATGGAGGATACATCATCTCTACAGTGGACAGCTATAGAGAGATGGAGGATACATCATCTCTACAGTGGACAGATATAGAGAGTTGGAGGATACATCATCTCTACAGTGGACAGCTATAGAGAGATGGAGGATACATCATCTCTACAGTGGACAGCTATAGAGAGATGGAGGATACATCATCTCTACAGTGGACAGCTATAGAGAGATGGAGGATACATCATCTCTACAGTGGACAGCTATAGAGAGATGGAGGATGCATCATCTCTACAGTGGACAACTATAGAGAGATGGAGGATACATCATCTCTACAGTGGACAGCTATAGAGAGATGGAGGATACATCCTCTCTACAGTGGACAGCTATAGAGAGATGGAGGATACATCATCTCTACAGTGGACAGCTATAGAGAGATGGAGGATACATCATCTCTACAGTGGACAGCTATAGAGAGATGCAGGATACATCATCTCTACAGTGGACAGCTATAGAGAGATGGAGGATACATCATCACTGGTCTCTACAGTGGACAGCTATAGAGAGATGGAGGATGCATCATCTCCACAGTGGACAGCTATAGAGAGATGGAGGATACATCATCTCTACAGTGGACAGCTATAGAGAGATGGAGGATACATCATCTCTACAGTGGACAGCTATAGAGAGATGGAGGATACATCCTCTCTACAGTGGACAGCTATAGAGAGATGGAGGATACATCCTCTCTACAGTGGACAGCTATAGAGAGTTGGAGGATACATCATCTCTACAGTGGACAGCTATAGAGAGATGGAGGATACATCATCTCTACAGTGGACAGCTATAGAGAGATGGAGGATACATCCTCTCTACAGTGGACAGCTATAGAGAGATGGAGGATACATCATCTCTACAGTGGACAGCTATAGAGAGATGGAGGATACATCCTCTCTACAGTGGACAGCTATAGAGAGATGGAGGATACATCATCTCTACAGTGGACAGCTATAGAGAGATGGAGGATACATCCTCTCTACAGTGGACAGCTATAGAGAGATGGAGGATACATCATCTCTACAGTGGACAGCTATAGAGAGATGGAGGATACATCATCTCTACAGTGGACAGCTATAGAGAGATGGAGGATACATCATCACTGGTCTCTACAGTGGACAGCTATAGAGAGATGGAGGATACATCATCTCTACAGTGGACAGCTATAGAGAGTTGGAGGATACATCATCTCTACAGTGGACAGCTATAGAGAGATGGAGGATACATCATCTCTACAGTGGACAGCTATAGAGAGATGGAGGATACATCATCTCTACAGTGGACAGCTATAGAGAGATGGAGGATACATCATCTCTACAGTGGACAGCTATAGAGAGAGATGGAGGATGCATCATCTCTACAGTGGACAACTATAGAGAGATGGAGGATACATCATCACTGGTCTCTACAGTGGACAGCTATAGAGAGATGGAGGATACATCATCTCTACAGTGGACAGCTATAGAGAGATGGAGGATACATCATCACTACAGTGGACAGCTATAGAGAGATGGAGGATACATCATCTCTACAGTGGACAGCTATAGAGAGATGGAGGATACATCATCTCTACAGTGGACAGCTATAGAGAGATGGAGGATACATCATCACTGGTCTCTACAGTGGACAGCTATAGAGAGATGGAGGATACATCATCTCTACAGTGGACAGCTATAGAGAGATGGAGGATACATCATCACTACAGTGGACAGCTATAGAGAGATGGAGGATACATCATCTCTACAGTGGACAGCTATAGAGAGATGGAGGATACATCATCTCTACAGTGGACAGCTATAGAGAGATGGAGGATACATCATCTCTACAGTGGACAGCTATAGAGAGATGGAGGATACATCATCTCTACAGTGGACAGCTATAGAGAGATGGAGGATACATCATCTCTACAGTGGACAGCTATAGAGAGATGGAGGATACATCATCTCTACAGTGGACAGCTATAGAGAGATGGAGGATACATCATCTCTACAGTGGACAGCTATAGAGAGATGGAGGATACATCATCACTACAGTGGACAGCTATAGAGAGATGGAGGATACATCATCTCTACAGTGGACAGCTATAGAGAGATGGAGGATGCATCATCTCTACAGTGGACAGCTATAGAGAGGTGGAGGATGCATCATCTCTACAGTGGACAGCTATAGAGAGATGGAGGATACATCATCTCTACAGTGGACAGCTATAGAGAGATGGAGGATACATCATCTCTACAGTGGACAGCTATAGAGAGATGGAGGATACATCATCTCTACAGTGGACAGCTATAGAGAGATGGAGGATACATCATCTCTACAGTGGACAGCTATAGAGAGATGGAGGATACATCATCTCTACAGTGGACAGCTATAGAGAGATGCAGGATACATCATCTCTACAGTGGACAGCTATAGAGAGATGGAGGATACATAATCTCTACAGTGGACAGCTATAGAGAGATGGAGGATACATCATCTCTACAGTGGACAGCTATAGAGAGATAGAGGATACATCATCTCTACAGTGGACAGCTATATAGAGATGGAGGATACATCCTCTCTACAGTGGACAGCTATAGAGAGATGGAGGATACATCATCTCTACAGTGGACAGCTATAGAGAGATGGAGGATACATCATCTCTACAGTGGACAGCTATAGAGAGATGGAGGATACATCATCTCTACAGTGGACAGCTATAGAGAGATGGAGGATACATCATCTCTACAGTGGACAGCTATAGAGAGATGGAGTCATATTGTAATAGAGAGATATATAGTAAATACTACTTTCATCATTTCTAACTGTATAGTTGTTTACTGTTGGAGGGACTTGTCACAGCCTACACCCTCTAAAGAGGATGTATGGACCATTTCAAATGTCTGTCTCGTATACACATGTGAGATGTAGCTTCTAACTATGGCCCTGAGGTCTTCCTGGTCAGGTCACCTCTGGCACTAGGCATGTAGGCCTGTAACCATGGTGTTGGCGTTCAACAAGTCCAACCTGACCTTGGTATTAGCGTTGCTAGCAGGGAATGGTGTGGGGACTGTGTCCAACTCACTGTGATGGATTCTCAGCCCGGCCATAGAGGGCAAATAACTCTAGTCTACCATGGCTTTTTGTTAGGGAGGGATTTCTGACCAACCTTATATAAGCACTGTCTTATCCTGGGGTATCTATCTCTAGGACTTAGTGACTGAGGTGATCTGCTGGGGGTCCTTCTCCAAAGCCATCACACACATCTTCTCTAGGACTGGGGGACACAGAAAGGTTTCCCAGGCATGTGCTTAAACACACACACACACACACACACACACACACACACACACACACACACACACACACACACACACACACACACACACACACACACACACACACACACACACACACACACACACACACACACACACACACACACACACACACACACACAGACCTCCATGTTGAGCGTTTCATTCATAAAGGGGTCCCATACCCTAATAAAGGAGGATTTATGGTCTGTGATCTATTATCTACTCTAGGCCTGTCTCCCTCTAGGCCTGTCTCCCTCTAGTCCTGTCTCCCTCTAGACCTGTCTCCCTCTAGACCTGTCTCCCTCTAGGCCTGTCTCCCTCTAGTCCTGTCTCCCTCTAGACCTGTCTCCCTCTAGACCTGTCTCCCTCTAGACCTGTCTCCCTCTAGTCCTGTCTCCCTCTAGTCCTGTCTCCCTCTAGACCTGTCTCCCTCTAGTCCTGTCTCCCTCTAGGCCTGTCTCCCTCTAGTCCTGTCTCCCTCTAGACCTGTCTCCCTCTAGGCCTGTCTCCCTCTAGACCTGTCTCCCTCTAGTCCTGTCTCCCTCTAGGCCTGTCTCCCTCTAGACCTGTCTCCCTCTAGTCCTGTCTCCCTCTTGTCCTGTCTCCCTCTAGACCTGTCTCCCTCTAGACCTGTCTCCCTCTAGACCTGTTTCCCTCTAGTCCTGTCTCCCTCTAGACCTGTCTCCCTCTAGACCTGTCTCCCTCTAGACCTGTCTCCCTCTAGACCTGTCTCCCTCTAGTCCTGTCTCCCTCTAGACCTGTCTCCCTCTAGACCTGTCTCCCTCTAGACCTGTCTCCCTCTAGTCCTGTCTCCCTCTAGACCTGTCTCCCTCTAGTCCTGTCTCCCTCTAGACCTGTCTCCCTCTAGTCCTGTCTCCCTCTAGACCAGTCTCCCTCTAGTCCTGTCTCCCTCTAGTCCTGTCTCCCTCTAGTCCTGTCTCCCTCTAGACCAGTCTCCCTCTAGTCCTGTCTCCCTCTAGTCCTGTCTCCCTCTAGTCCTGTCTCCCTCTAGACCTGTCTCCCTCTAAACTAGTCTCCCTCTAGACCTGTCTCCCTCTAGTCCTGTCTCCCTCTAGGCCTGTCTCCCTCTAGTCCTGTCTCCCTCTAGTCCTGTCTCCCTCTAGACCTGTCTCCCTCTAGTCCTGTCTCCCTCTAGTTCTGTCTCCCTCTAGTCCTGTCTCCCTCTAGTCCTGTCTCCCTCTAGTCCTGTCTCCCTCTAGTCCTGTCTCCCTCTAGTCCTGTCTCCCTCTAGACCTGTCTCCCTCTAGACCTGTCTCCCTCTAGTCCTGTCTCCCTCTAGTCCTGTCTCCCTCTAGACCTGTCTCCCTCTAGTCCTGGCTCCCTCTAGTCCTGTCTCCCTCTAGACCTGTCTCCCTCTAGTCCTGTCTCCCTCTAGTCCTGTCTCCCTCTAGTCCTGTCTCCCTCTAGTCCTGTCTCCCTCTAAACTAGTCTCCCTCTAGTCCTGTCTCCCTCTAGACCTGTCTCCCTCTAGGCCTGTCTCCCTCTAGGCCTGTCTCCCTCTAGTCCTGTCTCCCTCTAGTCCTGTCTCCCTCTAGACCTGTCTCCCTCTAGTCCTGTCTCCCTCTAGTCCTGTCTCCATCTAGACCTGTCTCCCTCTAGTCCTGTCTCCCTCTAGACCTGTCTCCCTCTAGTCCTGTCTCCCTCTAGTCCTGTCTCCCTCTAGTCCTGTCGCCCTCTAGTCCTGTCTCCCTCTAGTCCTGTCTCCCTCTAGTCCTGTCTCCCTCTAGACCTGTCTCCCTCTAGACCTGTCTCCCTCTAGTCCTGTCTCCCTCTAGTCCTGTCTCCCTCTAGACCTGTCTCCCTCTAGTCCTGTCTCCCTCTAGTCCTGTCTCCCTCTAGTCCTGTCTCCCTCTAGACCTGTCTCCCTCTAGTCCTGTCTCCCTCTAGTCCTGTCTCCCTCTAGTCCTGTCTCCCTCTAGTCCTGTCTCCCTCTAAACTAGTCTCCCTCTAGTCCTGTCTCCCTCTAAACTAGTCTCCCTCTAGTCCTGTCTCCCTCTAGACCTGTCTCCCTCTAGGCCTGTCTCCCTCTAGACCTGTCTCCCTCTAGGCCTGTCTCCCTGTAGACAGGTCTCCCTCTAGTCCTGTCTCCCTCTAGGCCTGTCTCCCTCTAGTCCTGTCTCCCTCTAGACCTGTCTCCCTCTAAGCCAGTCTCCCTCTAGACCTGTCTCCCTCTAGGCCTGTCTCCCTCTAGGCCTGTCTCCCTCTAGGCCTGTCTCCCTCTAGGCCTGTCTCCCTCTAGGCCTGTCTCCCTCTAGACCTGTCTCCCTCTAGGCCTGTCTCCCTCTAAGCCATTCTCCCTCTAGGCCTGTCTCCCTCTAGGCCTGTCTCCCTCTAGGCCTGTCTCCCTCTGGACCTGTCTCGCTCTAGACCTGTCTCGCTCTAGACCTGTCACGCTCTCTGCCTGTCACGCTCTCTGCCTGTCACGCTCTCTGCCTGTCAGGTGCTCTGCCTGTCTCGCACTCTGCCTGTCTCGCACTCTGCCTGTCTCGCACTCTGCCTGTTTCAGTCTCTGCCTGTTTCAGTCTCTGCCTTTTTCAGTCTCTGCCTGTTTCAGTCTCTGTCTGTCTCCCGCTCTGCCTGTTTCAGTCTCTGCCTGTTTCAGTCTCTGCCTGTTTCAGTCTCTGCCTGTTTCAGTCTCTGCCTGTTTCAGTCTCTGCCTGTTTCAGTCTCTGTCTGTATCAGTCTCTGTCTGTTTCAGTCTCTGCCTGTTTCAGTCTCTGCCTGTTTCAGTCTCTGCCTGTTTCAGTCTCTGCCTGTCTCGCGCTCTGCCTGTTTCAGTCTCTACCTGTTTCAGTCGCTGTCTGTTTCAGTCTCTGCCTGTTTCAGTCTCTGCCTGTCTCGCGCTCTGCCTGTTTCAGTCTCTGCCTGTTTTAGTCTCTGTCTATATCAGTCTCTGCCTGTTTCAGTCTCTGCCTGTTTCAGTCTCTGTCTGTATCAGTCTCTGCCTGTTTCAGTCTCTGCCTGTTTCAGTCTCTGGCTGTTTCAGTCTCTGCCTGTCTCGTGCTCTGCCTGTTTCAGTCTCTGCCTGTTTCAGTCTCTGCCTGTTTCAGTCTCTGCCTGTTTCAGTCTCTGCCTGTTTCAGTCTCACCTAAAAAGTATGAATTGTGAAAGTGCCTGTTGTGTATTTATTTGAGCTTCTAAGCCATTAGAGTGGCAGCAGCAGCAGCAGCAGTTCTGAGACCTGTATCCCGGACAGAGACCTGGTTATACTCCTGTGGAAACAAGGTTGCAGAATCAAGTTAGAGACAAACATATTGTGAAGGACCCTCAGTTGGGGGTTGGAGTGTGTGTCAGTGGAGGCTGATGGACAGCGCTATAGGAGGACAGGCTCATTGATGTGTTTTATATCATTCCATTATTCCATTCCAGACATTACATTGAGCCTGTCCTCCTATAGCTCCTCCCAGCCTCCTCTGTTGTGTGTGTGTGTGTGTGTGTGTGTGTGTGTGTGTGTGTGTGTGTGTGTGTGTGTGTGTGTGTGTGTGTGTGTGTGTGTGTGTGTGTGTGTGTGTGTGTGTGTGTGTGTGTGTGTGTGTGTGTGTGTGTGTGTGTGTGTGGACGTGTGGACGTGTTTAACTATTCTTGTGGGGACCAGAAGTCCCTACAAGAATAGTAAACAAAGTAAAAATTGACCAACTGGGGACATTTTGTTAGTCCCCACAAGGTCAAATGCTATTTCTAGGGGGTTTAGGGTTAAGGTTAGAATTAGTGTTAGGGTTAGAATTAAGTTAAATATTAAGGTTAGGAGCTAGAGTTAGTTGTAGGGTTATGGTTAGGAGCTAGGGTTAGGTTTAGGGTTAGGATAAAGTTTAGGTTTTTGGGTTAGGGTTAGGGTTAGGGTTAAGGTTAGGGTTAGGGTAAGAGTACGGGTTAGGATTAGGGTTAGGTTTAGGGTTAGGGGTTAGGGAAAAAAGGATTTTGAATGGGACTGAATTGTATGTCCCCACAAGGTTAGCTGTACAAGACTGTGTGTGTGTGTGTGTGTGTGTGTGTGTGTGTGTGTGTGTGTGTGTGTGTGTGTGTGTGTGTGTGTGTGTGTGTGTGTGTGTGTGTGTGTGTGTGTGTGTGTGTGTGTGTGTGTGTGTGTTGAGGGGGCCAGTAGGTCGTGGGGTCATGGTCTGAGCCCTGTCTCAACAACACAGCGTCTGTACCTCCACCTTCAATAAATAGAGCCGTGCTTTCATACGTGCCACCCATCCATCAGTCCTCCCAGTCCCCAGTCAGCCAGGCTGTCACACTGGAACGACTGTGTGTGAGTGTGCACATGCATGAATGAGTGAGTGATGGAAAGTCTACCAATGTAAAACTCCCAAGACAATTGCATTCCACAGTGTTGGAGTAGAGTAGTTCTGAAATGTTTGTGACCAATATGGAGTCCAGATTGCTGTATGTCACCGTCTTCGGTTAGAAGTGCCTCCTCGGTGTGTCTGCTACAGTATACCAGCCTTGTCCACGCTTAGGAGGAGTCTGCATTTCACACATTAACACTCTCTCTATCACCTGCGAACGCCTGGTGCCCCACAAACACACCACCATCAGCACCAACCACACTTCGTTAGCACAATGGAGCAATGTTTAGAAAAGTCCACACTCTAATCACCTCACAGTGTGTGTGTGTGTGTGTGTGTGTGTGTGTGTGTGTGTGTGTGTGTGTGTGTGTGTGTGTGTGTGTGTGTGTGTGTGTGTGTGTGTGTGTAGGTAGGCATATGGGTATGTATTAGTATGTGTGAAGTGATGAGACACTTAATTTGTTTTATTCCGTCAAACAACAGTTTCTGTGTACAGACCTGCCCAAACACACTACTACTCTCTCTCTCTCGCTCTCTCTCTCGCTCTCTCTCTCTCTCGCTCTCTCTCTCTCTCTCTCTCTCTCTCTCTCTCTCTCTCTCTCTCTCTCTCTCTCTCTCTCTCTCTCTCTCTCTCTCTCTCTCTCTCTCTCTCTCTCTCTCTCTCTCTCTCTCTCTCTCTTCACCCTATCACTCCTCATCCCATTCCCTTCTCTTCACCCTATCACTCCTCATCCCATCCCATTCCCTTCTCTTCACCCTATCACTCCTCATCCCATTCCCTTCTCTTCACCCTATCACTCCTCATCCCATTCCCTTCTCCTCACCCTATCACTCCTCATCCCATTCCCTTCTCTTCACCCTATCACTCCTCATCCCATTCCCTTCTCTTCACCCTATCACTCCTCATCCCATTCCCTTCTCTTCACCCTATCACTCCTCATCCCATTCCCTTCTCTTCACCCTATCACTCCTCATCCCATTCCCTTCTCTTCACCCTATCACTCCTCATCCCATTCCCTTCTCTTCACCCTATCACTCCTCATCCCATTCCCTTCACTTCACCCTATCACTCCTCATCCAATTCCCTTCTCTTCACCCTATCACTCCTCATCCCATCCCATTCCCTTCTCTTCACCCTATCACTCCTCATCCCTACCCTCTCCTCATCCCATTCCCTTCTCTTCACCCTATCACTCCCCATCCCTACCCTCTCCTCATCCCATTCCCTTCTCTTCACCCTATCACTCCTCATCCCTACCCTCTCCTCATCCCATTCCCCTCTCTTCACAAAATCACTCCTCATCCCTACCCTCTCCTCATCCCTACCCTCTCCTCACCCTATCACTCCTCATCCCATTCCCTTCTCTTCACCCTATCACTCCTCATCCCATTCCCTTCTCTTCACCCTATCACTCCTCATCCCATTCCCTTCTCTTCACCCTATCACTCCTCATCCCATTCCCTTCTCTTCACCCTATCACTCCTCATCCCATTCCCTTCTCTTCACCCTATCACTCCTCATCCCTACCCTCTCCTCATCCCATTCCCTTCTCTTCACCCTATCACTCCTCATCCCTACCCTCTCCTCATCCCATTCCCTTCTCTTCACCCTATCACTCCTCATCCCATTCCCTTCTCTTCACCCTATCACTCCTCATCCAATTCCCTTCTCTTCACCCTATCACTCCTCATCCCATCCCATTCCCTTCTCTTCACCCTATCACTTCTCATCCCTACCCTCTCCTCATCCCATTCCCTTCTCTTCACCCTATCACTCCCCATCCCTACCCTCTCCTCATCCCATTCCCTTCTCTTCACCCTATCACTCCTCATCCCTACCCTCTCCTCATCCCCTTCCCCTCTCTTCACAAAATCACTCCTCATCCCATTCCCCTCACTTCACCCTATCACTCCTCATCCCTACCTTCTCCTCATCCCATTCCCTTCACTTCACCCTATCACTCCTCATCCCTACCCTCTCCTCATCCCATTCCCTTCTCTTCACCCTATCACTCCTCATCCCATTCCCTTCTCTTCACCCTATCACTCCTCATCCAATTCCCTTCTCTTCACCCTATCACTCCTCATCCCATTCCCCTCTCTTCACCCTATCACTCCTCATCCCTACCCTCTCCTCATCCCATTCCCTTCTCTTCACCCTATCACTCCTCATCCCTACCCTCTCCTCATCCCATTCCCTTCTCTTCACCATTTCACTCCTCATCCCATTCCCTTCTCTTCACCCTATCACTCCTCATCCCCTACCCTCTCCTCATCCCATTCCCTTCTCTTCACCCTATCACTCCTCATCCCTACCCTCTCCTCATCCCATTCCCCTCTCCTCACCCTATCACTCCTCATCCCTACCCTCTCTTCACCCTATCACTCCTCATCCCTACCCTCTTCTCACCCTATCACTCCTCATCCCTACCCTCTCTTCACCCTATCACTCCTCATCCCTACCCTACCCTCTCCTCATCCCTACCCTCTCCTCATCCCTACCCTCTCCTCACCCTATCACTCCTCATCCCTACCCTCTCCTCACCCTATCACTCCTCATCCCTACCCTCTCCTCACCATTTCACTCCTCATCCCTACCCTCTCCTCATCCCTACCCTCTCCTCACCCTATCACTCCTCATCCCTACCCTCTCCTCATCCCTACCCCCTCCTCACTCTATCACTCCTCATCCCTACCCTCTCTTCACCCTATCACTCCTCATCCCTACCCTCTTCTCACCCTATCACTCCTCATCCCTACCCTCTCTTCACCCTATCACTCCTCATCCCTACCCTCTCCTCATCCCTACCCTCTCCTCGCCCTATCACTCCTCATCCCTACCCTCTCTTCACCCTATCACTCCTCATCCCTACCCTCTCCTCACCCTATCACTCCTCATCCCTACCCTCTCCTCACCCTATCACTCCTCATCCCTACCCTCTCCTCATCCCTACCCTCTCCTCACCCTATCACTCCTCATCCCTACCCTCTCTTCACCTTATCACTCCTCATCCCTACCCTCTCCTCATCCCATTCCCTTCTCTTCACCCTATCACTCCTCATCCCTACCCTCTCCTCATCCCATCCCATTCCCTTCTCTTCACCCTATCACTCCTCATCCCTACCCTCTCCTCATCCCATTCCCTTCTCTTCACCATTTCACTCCTCATCCCATTCCCTTCTCTTCACCCTATCACTCCTCATCCAATTCCCTTCTCTTCACCCTATCACTCCTCATCCCATTCCCCTCTCTTCACCCTATCACTCCTCATCCCTACCCTCTCCTCATCCCATTCCCTTCTCTTCACCCTATCACTCCTCATCCCTACCCTCTCCTCATCCCATTCCCTTCTCTTCACCATTTCGCTCCTCATCCCATTCCCTTCTCTTCACCCTATCACTCCTCATCCCCTACCCTCTCCTCATCCCATTCCCTTCTCTTCACCCTATCACTCCTCATCCCTACCCTCTCCTCATCCCATTCCCCTCTCCTCACCCTATCACTCCTCATCCCTACCCTCTCTTCACCCTATCACTCCTCATCCCTACCCTCTTCTCACCCTATCACTCCTCATCCCTACCCTCTCTTCACCCTATCACTCCTCATCCCTACCCTACCCTCTCCTCATCCCTACCCTCTCCTCATCCCTACCCTCTCCTCACCCTATCACTCCTCATCCCTACCCTCTCCTCACCCTATCACTCCTCATCCCTACCCTCTCCTCACCATTTCACTCCTCATCCCTACCCTCTCCTCATCCCTACCCTCTCCTCACCCTATCACTCCTCATCCCTACCCTCTCCTCATCCCTACCCCCTCCTCACTCTATCACTCCTCATCCCTACCCTCTCTTCACCCTATCACTCCTCATCCCTACCCTCTTCTCACCCTATCACTCCTCATCCCTACCCTCTCTTCACCCTATCACTCCTCATCCCTACCCTCTCCTCATCCCTACCCTCTCCTCGCCCTATCACTCCTCATCCCTACCCTCTCTTCACCCTATCACTCCTCATCCCTACCCTCTCCTCACCCTATCACTCCTCATCCCTACCCTCTCCTCACCCTATCACTCCTCATCCCTACCCTCTCCTCATCCCTACCCTCTCCTCACCCTATCACTCCTCATCCCTACCCTCTCTTCACCTTATCACTCCTCATCCCTACCCTCTCCTCATCCCATTCCCTTCTCTTCACCCTATCACTCCTCATCCCTACCCTCTCCTCATCCCATCCCATTCCCTTCTCTTCACCCTATCACTCCTCATCCCTACCCTCTCCTCATCCCATTCCCTTCTCTTCACCATTTCACTCCTCATCCCATTCCCTTCTCTTCACCCTATCACTCCTCATCCCTACCCTCTCCTCATCCCATTCCCTTCTATTCACCCTATCACTCCTAATCCTTACCCTCTCCTCATCCCATTCCCTTCTCTTCACCCTATCACTCCTCATCCCTACCCTCTCCTCATCCCATTCCCTTCTCCTCACCCTATCACTCCTCATCCCTACCCTCTCCTCTTCCCATTCCCTTCTCCTCACCCTATCACTCCTCATCCCATTCCCTTCTCTTCACCCTATCACTCCTCATCCCATTGCATTCTCTTCACCCTATCACTCCTCATCCCATTCCCTTCTCTTCACCCTATCACTCCTCATCCCTACCCTCTCCTCATCCCATTCCCTTCTCTTCACCCTATCACTCCTCATCCCATTCCCTTCTCTTCACCCTATCACTCCTCATCCAATTCCCTTCTCTTCACCCTATCACTCCTCATCCCATCCCATTCCCTTCTCTTCACCCTATCACTTCTCATCCCTACCCTCTCCTCATCCCATTCCCTTCTCTTCACCCTATCACTCCCCATCCCTACCCTCTCCTCATCCCATTCCCTTCTCTTCACCCTATCACTCCTCATCCCTACCCTCTCCTCATCCCCTTCCCCTCTCTTCACAAAATCACTCCTCATCCCATTCCCCTCTCTTCACCCTATCACTCCTCATCCCTACCTTCTCCTCATCCCATTCCCTTCACTTCACCCTATCACTCCTCATCCCTACCCTCTCCTCATCCCATTCCCTTCTCTTCACCCTATCACTCCTCATCCCATTCCCTTCTCTTCACCCTATCACTCCTCATCCAATTCCCTTCTCTTCACCCTATCACTCCTCATCCCATTCCCCTCTCTTCACCCTATCACTCCTCATCCCTACCCTCTCCTCATCCCATTCCCTTCTCTTCACCCTATCACTCCTCATCCCTACCCTCTCCTCATCCCATTCCCTTCTCTTCACCATTTCACTCCTCATCCCATTCCCTTCTCTTCACCCTATCACTCCTCATCCCCTACCCTCTCCTCATCCCATTCCCTTCTCTTCACCCTATCACTCCTCATCCCTACCCTCTCCTCATCCCATTCCCTTCTCTTCACCCTATCACTCCTCATCCCTACCCTCTCCTCATCCCATTCCCCTCTCCTCACCCTATCACTCCTCATCCCTACCCTCTCTTCACCCTATCACTCCTCATCCCTACCCTCTTCTCACCCTATCACTCCTCATCCCTACCCTCTCTTCACCCTATCACTCCTCATCCCTACCCTCTCCTCATCCCTACCCTCTCCTCATCCCTACCCTCTCCTCACCCTATCACTCCTCATCCCTACCCTCTCCTCACCCTATCACTCCTCATCCCTACCCTCTCCTCACCATTTCACTCCTCATCCCTACCCTCTCCTCATCCCTACCCTCTCCTCACCCTATCACTCCTCATCCCTACCCTCTCCTCATCCCTACCCTCTCCTCACTCTATCACTCCTCATCCCTACCCTCTCTTCACCCTATCACTCCTCATCCCTACCCTCTTCTCACCCTATCACTCCTCATCCCTACCCTCTCTTCACCCTATCACTCCTCATCCATACCCTCTCCTCATCCCTACCCTCTCCTCGCCCTATCACTCCTCATCCCTACCCTCTCTTCACCCTATCACTCCTCATCCCTACCCTCTCCTCACCCTATCACTCCTCATCCCTACCCTCTCCTCACCCTATCACTCCTCATCCCTACCCTCTCCTCATCCCTACCCTCTCCTCATCCCTACCCTCTCTTCACCTTATCACTCCTCATCCCTACCCTCTCCTCATCCCATTCCCTTCTCTTCACCCTATCACTCCTCATCCCTACCCTCTCCTCATCCCATCCCATTCCCTTCTCTTCACCCTATCACTCCTCATCCCTACCCTCTCCTCATCCCATTCCCTTCTCTTCACCATTTCACTCCTCATCCCATTCCCTTCTCTTCACCCTATCACTCCTCATCCCTACCCTCTCCTCATCCCATTCCCTTCTATTCACCCTATCACTCCTAATCCTTACCCTCTCCTCATCCCATTCCCTTCTCTTCACCCTATCACTCCTCATCCCTACCCTCTCCTCCTCCCATTCCCTTCTCCTCACCCTATCACTCCTCATCCCTACCCTCTCCTCTTCCCATTCCCTTCTCCTCACCCTATCACTCCTCATCCCATTCCCTTCTCCTCACCCTATCACTCCTCATCCCATTCCCCTCTCTTCACCCTATCACTCCTCATCCCATTCCCTTCTCTTCACCCTATCACTCCTCATCCCAATCCCTTCTCTTCACCCTATCACTCCTCATCCCATTCCCTTCTCTTCACCCTTTCACTCCTCATCCCATTCCATTCTCTTCACCCTATCACTCCTCATCCCTACCCTCTCCTCATCCCATTCCCTTCTCTTCACCCTATCACTCCTCATCCCTACTCTCTCCTCATCCCATTCCCTTCTCTTCACCCTATCACTCCTCATCCCTACCCTCTCCTCATCCTTACCCTCTCCTCACCCTATCACTCCTCATCCCTACCCTCTCTTCACCCTATCACTCCTCATCCCTACCCTCTTCTCACCCTATCACTCCTCACCCCTACCCTCTTCTCACCCTACCCTCTCCTCACCCTATCACTCCTCATCCCTACCCTCTCCTCACCCTATCACTCCTCATCCCTACCCTCTCTTCACCCTATCACTCCCCATCCCTACCCTCTTCTCACCCTATCACTCCTCATCCCTACCATCTCTTCACCCTATCACTCCTCATCCCTACCCTCTCCTCACCCTATAACTCCTCATCCCTACCCTCTCCTCACCCTATCACTCCTCATCCCTACCCTCTCCTCATCCCTACCCTCTCCTCATCCCTACCCTCTCCTCACCCTATCACTCCTCATCCCTACCCTCTCCTCATCCCTGCCCTCTCCTCATCCCTGCCCTCTCCAGCTGTCCTCTTCTTACTTCCTCAGTCCTCTAAATCACTCCTCCTCCCACTCCTTCTACCCTCCTCTCCATTCCCCCTCCCTTCCTCTTCACGTTCCTCTACACTTTGTGTGTGTGTGTGTGTGTGTGTGTGTGTGTGTGTGTGTGTGTGTGTGTGTGTGTGTGTGTGTGTGTGTGTGTGTGTGTGTGTGTGTGTGTGTGTGTGTGAGTGAGAGAGAGAGACAGAGACATGCGATACTATGATTCCTAATAAATCATAATATCCTTTATTACATTTTAGATTAGGAAAAGTGATCGTTATTGGATGAAGAGTCTGAGATGAGCCAGTGTGGCTCTACTGAGATGCTGGTTTCAACGGTCTGAAGGAGGTCAGTGTAACAGGTTACAGAGAGATGCTGGTTTCAACGGTCTGAAGGAGGTCAGTGTAACAGGTTACAAAGAGATGCTGGTTTCAACGGTCTGAAGGAGGTCAGTGTAACAGGTTACAGAGAGATGCTGGTTTCAACGGTCTGAAGGAGGTCAGTGTAACAGGTTACAGAGAGATGCTGGTTTCAACGGTCTGAAGGAGGTCAGTGTACCAGGTTACAAAGAGATGCTGGTTTCAACGGTCTGAAGGAGGGCAGTGTACCAGGTTACAAAGAGATGCTGGTTTCAACGGTCTGAAGGAGGTCAGTGTAACATGTTTCAAAGAGATGCTGGTTTCAACGGTCTGAAGGAGGTCAGTGTACCAGGTTACAAAGAGATGCTGGTTTCAACGGTCTGAAGGAGGTCAGTGTAACATGTTTCAAAGAGATGCTGGTTTCAACGGTCTGAAGGAGGTCAGTGTACCAGGTTACAAAGAGATGCTGGTTTCAACGGTCTGAAGGAGGTCAGTGTAACAGGTTACAGAGAGATGCTGGTTTCAACGGTCTGAAGGAGGTCAGTGTAACAGGTTACAAAGAGATGCTGGTTTCAACGGTCTGAAGGAGGTCAGTGTAACAGGTTACAGAGAGATGCTGGTTTCAACGGTCTGAAGGAGGTCAGTGTAACAGGTTACAAAGAGATGCTGGTTTCAACGGTCTGAAGGAGGTCAGTGTAACAGGTTACAGAGAGATGCCGGTTTCAACGGTCTGAAGGAGGTCAGTGTAACAGGTTACAGAGAGATGCCGGTTTCAACGGTCTGAAGGAGGTCAGTGTAACAGGTTACAGAGAGATGCCGGTTTCAACGGTCTGAAGGAGGTCAGTGTAACAGGTTACAAAGAGATGCTGGTTTCAACGGTCTGAAGGAGGTCAGTGTAACAGGTTACAAAGAGATGCTGGTTTCAACGGTCTGAAGGAGGTCAGTGTAACAGGTTTCAAAGAGATGCTGGTTTCAACGGTCTGAAGGAGGTCAGTGTAACAGGTTACAAAGAGATGCTGGTTTCAACGGTCTGAAGGAGGTCAGTGTACCAGGTTACAAAGAGATGCTGGTTTCAACGGTCTGAAGGAGGTCAGTGTAACAGGTTACAAAGAGATGCTGGTTTCAACGGTCTGAAGGAGGTCAGTGTAACAGGTTACAAAGAGATGCTGGTTTCAACGGTCTGAAGGAGGTCAGTGTAACAGGTTACAAAGAGATGCTGGTTTCAACGGTCTGAAGGAGGTCAGTGTAACAGGTTACAAAGAGATGCTGGTTTCAACGGTCTGAAGGAGGTCAGTGTACCAGGTTACAAAGAGATGCTGGTTTCAACGGTCTGAAGGAGGTCAGTGTAACAGGTTTCAAAGAGATGCTGGTTTCAACGGTCTGAAGGAGGTCAGTGTAACAGGTTTCAAAGAGATGCTGGTTTCAACGGTCTGAAGGAGGTCAGTGTAACAGGTTTCAAAGAGATGCTGGTTTCAACGGTCTGAAGGAGGTCAGTGTACCAGGTTACAAAGAGATGCTGGTTTCAACGGTCTGAAGGAGGTCAGTGTAACAGGTTACAAAGAGATGCTGGTTTCAACGGTCTGAAGGAGGTCAGTGTAACAGGTTTCAAAGAGATGCTGGTTTCAACGGTCTGAAGGAGGTCAGTGTAACAGGTTACAAAGAGATGCTGGTTTCAACGGTCTGAAGGAGGTCAGTGTAACAGGTTACAAAGAGATGCTGGTTTCAACGGTCTGAAGGAGGTCAGTGTAACAGGTTACAGAGAGATGCTGGTTTCAACGGTCTGAAGGAGGTCAGTGTAACAGGTTACAAAGAGATGCTGGTTTCAACGGTCTGAAGGAGGTCATTGTAACAGGTTACAGAGAGATGCTGGTTTCAACGGTCTGAAGGAGGTCGGTGTAACATGTTTCAAAGAGATGCTGGTTTCAACGGTCTGAAGGAGGTCAGTGTAACAGGTTTCAGAGAGATGCTGGTTTCAACGGTCTGAAGGAGGTCAGTGTAACAGGTTACAAAGAGATGCTGGTTTCAACGGTCTGAAGGAGGTCAGTGTAACATGTTTCAAAGAGATGCTGGTTTCAACGGTCTGAAGGAGGTCAGTGTAACAGGTTACAAAGAGATGCTGGTTTCAACGGTCTGAAGGAGGTCAGTGTAACAGGTTACAGAGAGATGCTGGTTTCAACGGTCTGAAGGAGGTCAGTGTAACAGGTTACAGAGAGATGCTGGTTTCAACGGTCTGAAGGAGGTCAGTGTAACAGGTTACAAAGAGATGCTGGTTTCAACGGTCTGAAGGAGGTCAGTGTAACAGGTTACAAAGAGATGCTGGTTTCAACGGTCTGAAGGAGGTCAGTGTAACAGGTTACAGAGAGATGCTGGTTTCAACGGTCTGAAGGAGGTCAGTGTACCAGGTTACAAAGAGATGCTGGTTTCAACGGTCTGAAGGAGGTCAGTGTAACAGGTTACAGAGAGATGCTGGTTTCAACGGTCTGAAGGAGGTCAGTGTAACAGGTTACAAAGAGATGCTGGTTTCAACGGTCTGAAGGAGGTCAGTGTAACAGGTTACAGAGAGATGCTGGTTTCAACGGTCTGAAGGAGGTCAGTGTAACAGGTTACAGAGAGATGCTGGTTTCAACGGTCTGAAGGAGGTCAGTGTAACAGGTTACAGAGAGATGCTGGTTTCAACGGTCTGAAGGAGGTCAGTGTAACAGGTTACAAAAAGATGCTGGTTTCAACGGTCTGAAGGAGGTCATTGTAACAGGTTACAGAGAGATGCTGGTTTCAACGGTCTGAAGGAGGTCAGTGTAACATGTTTCAAAGAGATGCTGGTTTCAACGGTCTGAAGGAGGTCAGTGTAACAGGTTTCAGAGAGATGCTGGTTTCAACGGTCTGAAGGAGGTCAGTGTAACAGGTTACAAAGAGATGCTGGTTTCAACGGTCTGAAGGAGGTCAGTGTAACATGTTTCAAAGAGATGCTGGTTTCAACGGTCTGAAGGAGGTCAGTGTAACATGTTTCAAAGAGATGCTGGTTTCAACGGTCTGAAGGAGGTCAGTGTAACAGGTTACAAAGAGATGCTGGTTTCAACGGTCTGAAGGAGGTCAGTGTAACAGGTTACAGAGAGATGCTGGTTTCAACGGTCTGAAGGAGGTCAGTGTAACAGGTTACAGAGAGATGCTGGTTTCAACGGTCTGAAGGAGGTCAGTGTAACAGGTTACAAAGAGATGCTGGTTTCAACGGTCTGAAGGAGGTCAGTGTAACAGGTTACAAAGAGATGCTGGTTTCAACGGTCTGAAGGAGGTCAGTGTAACAGGTTACAGAGAGATGCTGGTTTCAACGGTCTGAAGGAGGTCAGTGTAACAGGTTACAGAGAGATGCTGGTTTCAACGGTCTGAAGGAGGTCAGTGTAACAGGTTACAGAGAGATGCTGGTTTCAACGGTCTGAAGGAGGTCAGTG
Organism: Salvelinus alpinus; assembly: GCF_045679555.1. NCBI lineage: Eukaryota > Metazoa > Chordata > Actinopteri > Salmoniformes > Salmonidae > Salvelinus > Salvelinus alpinus. The sequence continues at coordinate 33,010,964 of NC_092087.1, read as the reverse complement.
TAACAGGTTACAAAGAGATGCTGGTTTCAACGGTCTGAAGGAGGTCATTGTAACAGGTTACAGAGAGATGCTGGTTTCAACGGTCTGAAGGAGGTCAGTGTAACATGTTTCAAAGAGATGCTGGTTTCAACGGTCTGAAGGAGGTCAGTGTAACAGGTTTCAGAGAGATGCTGGTTTCAACGGTCTGAAGGAGGTCAGTGTAACAGGTTACAGAGAGATGCTGGTTTCAACGGTCTGAAGGAGGTCAGTGTAACAGGTTACAAAGAGATGCTGGTTTCAACGGTCTGAAGGAGGTCAGTGTAACAGGTTACAAAGAGATGCTGGTTTCAACGGTCTGAAGGAGGTCAGTGTAACAGGTTACAAAGAGATGCTGGTTTCAACGGTCTGAAGGAGGTCAGTGTACCAGGTTACAAAGAGATGCTGGTTTCAACGGTCTGAAGGAGGTCAGTGTAACAGGTTACAAAGAGATGCTGGTTTCAACGGTCTGAAGGAGGTCAGTGTAACAGGTTACAAAGAGATGCTGGTTTCAACGGTCTGAAGGAGGTCAGTGTAACAGGTTACAAAGAGATGCTGGTTTCAACGGTCTGAAGGAGGTCAGTGTACCAGGTTACAAAGAGATGCTGGTTTCAACGGTCTGAAGGAGGTCAGTGTAACAGGTTTCAAAGAGATGCTGGTTTCAATGGTCTGAAGGAGGTCAGTGTAACAGGTTACAAAGAGATGCTGGTTTCAACGGTCTGAAGGAGGTCAGTGTACCAGGTTACAAAGAGATGCTGGTTTCAACGGTCTGAAGGAGGTCAGTGTAACAGGTTACAAAGAGATGCTGGTTTCAACGGTCTGAAGGAGGTCAGTGTAACAGGTTTCAAAGAGATGCTGGTTTCAACGGTCTGAAGGAGGTCAGTGTAACAGGTTACAAAGAGATGCTGGTTTCAACGGTCTGAAGGAGGTCAGTGTAACAGGTTACAAAGAGATGCTGGTTTCAACGGTCTGAAGGAGGTCATTGTAACAGGTTACAGAGAGATGCTGGTTTCAACGGTCTGAAGGAGGTCAGTGTAACATGTTTCAAAGAGATGCTGGTTTCAACGGTCTGAAGGAGGTCAGTGTAACAGGTTTCAGAGAGATGCTGGTTTCAACGGTCTGAAGGAGGTCAGTGTAACAGGTTACAAAGAGATGCTGGTTTCAACGGTCTGAAGGAGGTCAGTGTAACATGTTTCAAAGAGATGCTGGTTTCAACGGTCTGAAGGAGGTCAGTGTAACAGGTTACAAAGAGATGCTGGTTTCAACGGTCTGAAGGAGGTCAGTGTAACAGGTTACAGAGAGATGCTGGTTTCAACGGTCTGAAGGAGGTCAGTGTAACAGGTTACAGAGAGATGCTGGTTTCAACGGTCTGAAGGAGGTCAGTGTAACAGGTTACAAAGAGATGCTGGTTTCAACGGTCTGAAGGAGGTCAGTGTAACAGGTTACAAAGAGATGCTGGTTTCAACGGTCTGAAGGAGGTCAGTGTAACAGGTTACAGAGAGATGCTGGTTTCAACGGTCTGGAGGTCAGTGTAACAGGTTACAAAGAGATGCTGGTTTCAACGGTCTGAAGGAGGTCAGTGTAACAGGTTACAGAGAGATGCTGGTTTCAACGGTCTGAAGGAGGTCAGTGTAACAGGTTACAGAGAGATGCTGGTTTCAACGGTCTGAAGGAGGTCAGTGTACCAGGTTACAAAGAGATGCTGGTTTCAACGATCTGAAGGAGGTCAGTGTAACAGGTTACAAAGAGATGCTGGTTTCAACGGTCTGAAGGAGGTCAGTGTAACAGGTTACAAAGAGATGCTGGTTTCAACGGTCTGAAGGAGGTCAGTGTAACAGGTTACAAAGAGATGCTGGTTTCAACGGTCTGAAGGAGGTCAGTGTAACAGGTTACAGAGAGATGCTGGTTTCAACGGTCTGAAGGAGGTCAGTGTAACAGGTTACAAAGAGATGCTGGTTTCAAAGGTCTGAAGGAGGTCATTGTAACAGGTTACAGAGAGATGCTGGTTTCAACGGTCTGAAGGAGGTCAGTGTAATATGTTTCAAAGAGATGCTGGTTTCAACGGTCTGAAGGAGGTCAGTGTAACAGGTTTCAGAGAGATGCTGGTTTCAACGGTCTGAAGGAGGTCAGTGTAACAGGTTACAAAGAGATGCTGGTTTTAACGGTCTGAAGGAGGTCAGTGTAACATGTTTCAAAGAGATGCTGGTTTCAACGGTCTGAAGGAGGTCAGTGTAACAGGTTACAAAGAGATGCTGGTTTCAACGGTCTGAAGGAGGTCAGTGTAACAGGTTACAGAGAGATGCTGGTTTCAACGGTCTGAAGGAGGTCAGTGTAACAGGTTACAGAGAGATACTGGTTTCAACGGTCTGAAGGAGGTCAGTGTAACAGGTTACAAAGAGATGCTGGTTTCAACGGTCTGAAGGAGGTCAGTGTAACAGGTTACAAAGAGATGCTGGTTTCAACGGTCTGAAGGAGGTCAGTGTAACAGGTTACAGAGAGATGCTGGTTTCAACGGTCTGAAGGAGGTCAGTGTACCAGGTTACAAAGAGATGCTGGTTTCAACGGTCTGAAGGAGGTCAGTGTAACAGGTTACAGAGAGATGCTGGTTTCAACGGTCTGAAGGAGGTCAGTGTAACAGGTTACAAAGAGATGCTGGTTTCAACGGTCTGAAGGAGGTCAGTGTAACAGGTTACAGAGAGATGCTGGTTTCAACGGTCTGAAGGAGGTCAGTGTAACAGGTTACAGAGAGATGCTGGTTTCAACGGTCTGAAGGAGGTCAGTGTACCAGGTTACAAAGAGATGCTGGTTTCAACGGTCTGAAGGAGGTCAGTGTAACAGGTTACAAAGAGATGCTGGTTTCAACGGTCTGAAGGAGGTCAGTGTAACAGGTTACAAAGAGATGCTGGTTTCAACGGTCTGAAGGAGGTCAGTGTAACAGGTTACAAAGAGATGCTGGTTTCAACGGTCTGAAGGAGGTCAGTGTAACAGGTTACAAAGAGATGCTGTATGATGTCAATACTCCTTTTAGAATGAATCCTCTACCCTCATGAGACCAAAAGCAGGGATGTCAAGTCCTATCAGAGGGAGCTCTGGAGACAATTCTGTCTATCACACTAAACGTTTTTTAGGAATAATATAGAGTTGTATAATATAGAGTTGTATAATATAGAGTTGTATAATATAGAGTTGTGTTTCTGTTATAGTAAAACTGCTCAAGTCTAAAGTGTTTCTTCAGAGTAAATCTCAGCTGATAATGACGACAGTTTGAAGTACTGCAAAGAACAGGTAATACTTTAGTACCGCAGAGATCCATCAGGCTCTAAACACACAGACACACACACGGACACACGCACCACACAACTTAAGGGAGACGGCATGTTTTACAGTCGGCTCGGCAAAGATTAATTTAAATGATCCTCATAAATGGCCTCCATGCTTGTTCCTGCCCTCCCGCCTACCTCTCACACACCAGTTTTGGAAATAAATGTGCTGTTAAAATAAGCCTGGAGAGGCCGGGGAAGATGAGGCGAGATGGAGAGATGAGGAGTTTGGATAACCTTAATTACATTTCTGCCAGGTTTTCATTTAGCATTGTCTGTCCATGAAATACGGTAGTTTAAGAGAATGAGAGAGAGAGAGGGAAAGAGGGAGACAAGGAGGAGTGAGGAGTTGTCTGGTCCAGTGAGTCTCATTCGCCCATTCTTCTATAATTGTGTGTGTGTGTGTGTGTGTGACTCCTCCAGGAGCACCACTCTAAATCAGCTCTTATTAAAACAGTCCTATTTCAGCCTGCTAAACCACTGCTGGACTCATGGGTTATCACAATAACCATAAATCCCACTGCTAGCTGGCCGCACAACCTAGTGTGTGTGTGTGTGTATATGATATACGGTCACTTGGCTGTAGAAACTCATTAAGAGTTTCCCAGCGCTGTGCGGGGGGAGCGGGAGGAGCAGCAGTTACCGTAGAAACCTAGTTACCTCTGTTATCAATCACCCAGAGACCAGGACACAGTCCAGCTGTGTGTGTGTGTGTGTGTGTGTGTGTGTGTGTGTGTGTAATGTAATGTAATCAAAATATAATCCTCTTCGTTTTTCCATTTTACTCCCGTTTACCTTGAACTCTGTGACGTTTTCAAACAAGATATAGTGAAGGGAAAAAAGTCACATTCTGTAAATAACCTGAATTTACATACAGTATGTGTCTATAAGCCCTTTCCCAGCTAACAACAAAACTTCACACAACTTTAGAGAACGTTCCCTTAAGAGTCTCATTAGGTCATTAACTAACGTTTTCATAGGAATGTTATCGTGATGTCCAAGGAATGTTTCCAAGAGACCATTACCTCAATGTGTCACGATCGTGTGGAGGATTGACGGACCAAAACGCAGCAGTAGGAAAATAAGCCATCTTCTTTTTATTAAGAAGAAGGAGAACCGAAAACAAAACACTCTTACAAAACTAACAAAACAAACAAACGACCGACCGACCGTGAAGCTAATAAACGTAGTGCACATACAGGCTACAAACGTTCAGACATAGACAATTACCCACATCAAACGAAAGCCTATGGCTACCTTAAATAGGGCTCCCAATCAGAGACAACAGAAATCAGCTGTCTCTAATTGGGAACCCATTCAGGCAACCATAGACTCTCCTAGACAACTTACACCCAACATAGACACAGCTAGACACATACACTCAACACAAACCCATACACTACACCCAACACCCCCTTTACCATATAACCACCCAAAACCGATAAAACACAAACATTCCCCATGTCACACCCTGACCTAACTAAAATAATAAAGAAAACAAAGAATACTAAGGCCAGGGCGTGACATAACCCCCCCCCCTTAAGGTGCGAACTCCGGGCGCACCAGCACACAGTCTAGGGGAGGGTCTGGGTGGGCTTCCTTCCACGGTGGCGGCTCCGGCACTGGTCGTGGTCCCCACCCCACCACAGTCACTAACCGCCTCCTTAGCTTCCTCCAAATGACCCCCCTCCACATTAACCCCACTGAATTAAGGGGCAGCTCCGGACTAAGGGGCAGCTCCGGACTAAGGGGCAGCTCCGGACTAAGGGGCAGCTCCGGACTAAGGGGCAGCTCCGGACTAAGGGGCAGCTCCGGACTAAGGGGCAGCTCCGGACTAAGGGGCAGCTCCGGACTAAGGGGCAGCTCCGGACTAAGGGGCAGCTCCGGACTAAGGGGCAGCTCCGGACTAAGGGGCAGCTCCGGACTAAGGGGCAGCACCAGGATAAGGGAGAGCACCAGGATAAGGGGCAGCTCCGGACTGAGGGACGGCAGCTCCGGACTGAGGGACGGCAGCTCCGGACTGAGGGACGGCAGCTCCGGACTGAGGGACGGCAGCTCCGGACTGAGGGACGGCAGCTCCGGACTGAGGGACGGCAGCTCCGGACTGAGGGACGGCAGCTCCGGACTGAGGGACGGCCCATGGCTGGCTGACGGATCTGGCTGCTCATGGCTGGCTGACGGATCTGGCTGCTCATGGCTGGCTGACGGATCTGGCTGCTCATGGCTGGCTGACGGATCTGGCTGCTCATGGCTGGCTGACGGATCTGGCTGCTCATGGCTGGCTGACGGATCTGGCTGCTCATGGCTGGCTGACGGATCTGGCTGCTCATGGCTGGCTGACGGATCTGGCTGCTCATGGCTGGCTGACGGATCTGGCTGCTCATGGCTGGCTGACGGATCTGGCTGCTCATGGCTGGCTGACGGATCTGGCTGCTCATGGCTGGCTGACGGATCTGGCTGCTCATGGCTGGCTGACGGATCTGGCTGCTCATGGCTGGCTGACGGATCTGGCTGCTCATGGCTGGCTGACGGATCTGGCTGCTCATGGCTGGCTGACGGATCTGGCTGCTCATGGCTGGCTGACGGATCTGGCTGCTCATGGCTGGCTGACGGATCTGGCTGCACATGGCTGGCTGACGGATCTGGCTGCACATGGCTGGCTGGCGGATCTGGCAGATCCTGTCTGGTTGGCGGCTCTGGCAGATCCTGTCTGGTTGGCGGCTCTGGCAGATCCTGTCTGGTTGGCGGCTCTGGCAGATCCTGTCTGGTTGGCGGCTCTGGCAGATCCTGTCTGGTTGGCGGCTCTGGCAGATCCTGTCTGACGAATGGCTCTAGCGGCTCCTGACTGACGAACGGCTCTGACGGCTCGGGACAGACGGGCGGCTCTAATGGCTCGGGGCAGACGGATGGCTCAGATGGCGCTGGGTAGACGGATGGCTCAGATGGCGCTGGGTAGACGGATGGCTCAGATGGCGCTGGGTAGACGGATGGCTCAGATGGCGCTGGGCAGACGGGCAGTTCAGGCATCGCTGTGCAGACGGCAGACTCTTGCCGGCTGAGGCGCACTGTAGGCCTGGTGCGTGGTGCTGGAACTGGTGGTACCGGGCTGGGGACACGCATCTCAGGGCTAGTGCGGGGAGAAGGAACAGGGCATACTGGACCCTGGGAGCGCACATTAGGCCTAGTGCGTGGTGCCGGAACTGGTGGTACCGGACTGTGGACACGCATCTCAGGGCTAGTGCGGGGAGCAGCAACAGGACGCACAGGACTCTGGGGACACACAGGAGGCTTGTTGCGTGGTTTAGCCACTGGTGGTAAAGGGCTGGAGACACGCACCATAGGGCTAGTGCGTGGAGGAGGCACTGGTGGTACTGGGTAGGGGCGGGGAGGTGGCGCCGGAAATACCGGACCGTGCATGCGTACTGGCTCCCTTGAGCGCCGAGCCTGCCCAACCTTACCTGGTTGTATGCTCCCCGTCGCCTGACCAGTGCGGGGAGGTGGAATAACCCGCACCGGCCTATGTAGGCGAACCGGGGACACCATGCGTAAGGCTGGTGCCATGTACGCCGGCCCGAGGAGACGCACTGGTGACCAGATGCGTTGGGCCGGCTTCATGACATAAGGCTCAACGCTCAGTCTAGCCCGGCCGATACGTGGAGCTGGAATGTACCGAACCGGGCTATGCACGCGTACAGGAGACACCGTGCGCTCTACTGCGTAACACGGTGTCTGCCCGTACTCTCGCTCTCCACGGTAAGTACAGGGAGTAGGCGCAGGTTTCCTACCTGACTTCGCCACACTCCCTTTAAGGCCCCCCCCCAAGAAATTTTTGGGTTGTACTCACGGGCTTCCAGCCTTGTCTCCGTGCTGCCTCCTCATATCGCCTCCTCTCGGCTTTAGCTGCCTCCAGCTCTTCACGAGGGAGGCGATATTCTCCCGGTTGTGCCCACGGCCCCTTACCATCCAGTATCTCCTCCCATGTCCAAGAATCCTGTGTAGGTGGGTCCTGTTGCCGCTTTACATGCCGCTTGGTCCTGTATTGGTGGGTAATTCTGTCACGATCGTGTGGAGGATTGACGGACCAAAACGCAGCAGTAGGAAAATAAGCCATCTTCTTTTTATTAAGAAGAAGGAGAACCGAAAACAAAACACTCTTACAAAACTAACAAAACAAACAAACGACCGACCGACCGACCGACCGACCGTGAAGCTAATAAACGTAGTGCACATACAGGCTACAAACGTTCAGACATAGACAATTACCCACATCAAACGAAAGCCTATGGCTACCTTAAATAGGGCTCCCAATCAGAGACAACAGAAATCAGCTGTCTCTAATTGGGAACCCATTCAGGCAACCATAGACTCTCCTAGACAACTTACACCCAACATAGACACAGCTAGACACATACACTCAACACAAACCCATACACTACACCCAACACCCCCTTTACCATATAACCACCCAAAACCGATAAAACACAAACATTCCCCATGTCACACCCTGACCTAACTAAAATAATAAAGAAAACAAAGAATACTAAGGCCAGGGCGTGACACAATGTCAAATAGAACTTACCCAGAACGTGGTTTAAATGTTCTCAGAATATAAGATAGTAATGTTTTAGACATGTTTCATGGGAACTTTTCAAAAACATTCATGTGTCCAGTTTTCTGTTGGTTAGGAGAATATTCCATCAATCTCCCACCAAACCAGAAATATGACCACACTTCCACTGCCTCTCATAAGTTAGGAAGTGAACGTTATTTATAATAATTGATACATGGAGAAAACCCTCTCCTGGAAAAGATTAAAATACTGAACCCTCCCCTTGACTGAAACTGAAAAAGCATGACCCTCCCCTTGACTGAAACTGAAAAAGCATGACCCTCCCCTTGACTGAAACTGAAAAAGCATGAATCTCCCCTTGACTGAAACTGAAAAAGCATGACCCTCCCCTTGACTGAAACTGAAAAAGCATGACCCTCCCCTTGACTGAAACTGAAAAAGCATGACCCTCCCCTTGACTGAAACTGAAAAAGCATGACCCTCCCCTTGACTGAAACTGAAAAAGCATGACCCTCCCCTTGACTGAAACTGAAAAAGCATGACCCCCCCTTGACTGAAACTGAAAAAGCATGACCCTCCCCTTGACTGAAACTGAAAAAGCATGACCCTCCCCTTGACTGAAACTGAAAAAGCATGACCCTCCCCTTGACTGAAACTGAAAAAGCATGACCCTCCCCTTGACTGAAACTGAAAAAGCATGACCCTCCCCTTGACTGAAACTGAAAAAGCATGACCCTCCCCTTGACTGAAACTGAAAAAGCATGACCCTCCCCTTGACTGAAACTGAAAAAGCATGACCCTCCCCTTGACTGAAACTGAAAAAGCATGACCCTCCCCTTGACTGAAACTGAAAAAGCATGACCCTCCCCTTGACTGAAACTGAAAAAGCATGACCCTCCCCCATTTTCCTCCAGGTACCCATTATGTAAATGTCAATCCATCCCTTATCAGAACTTATTAACGCTATATCTCTCAATCATCTTCTTTAAATGGCTAATCAGAACCAACAGTACCACCTGGGCCATGTTGTGGGTATGTTTCTATTAGAACCAATAGTACCACCTGGGCCATGTTGTGGGTATGTTTCTGTCAGAACCAACAGTACCACCTGGGCCATGTTGTGGGTATGTTTCTATCAGAACCAACAGTACTACCTGGGCCATGTTGTGGGTATGTTTCTGTCAGAACCAACAGTACCACCTGGGCCATGTTCTGAGTATTTTTCTATCAGAACCGACAGTACCACCTGGGCCATGTTCTGAGTATGTTTCTATCAGAACCAACAGTACCACCTGGGCCATGTTGTGGGTATGTTTCTATCAGAACCAACAGTACCACCTGGGCCATGTTGTGGGTATGTTTCTATCAGAACCAACAGTACCACCTGGGCCATGTTCTAAGTATGTTTCTATCAGAACCGACATTACCACCTGGGCCATGTTCTGAGTATGTTTCTATCAGAACCAACAGTACCACCTGGGCCATGTTGTGGGTATTTTTCTATCAGAACCAACAGTACCACCTGGGCCATGTTCTGAGTATGTTTCTATCAGAACCAACAGTACCACCTGGGCCATGTTGTGGGTATTTTTCTATCAGAACCAACATTACCACCTGGGCCATGTTCTGAGTATGTTTCTATCAGAACCAACAGTACCACCTGGGCCATGTTCTGAGTATGTCTCTATCAGAACCAACAGTACCACCTGGGCCATGTTCTGAGTATGTCTCTATCAGAACCAACAGTACCACCTGGGCCATGTTGTGGGTATGTTTCTATCAGAACCAACAGTACCACCTGGGCCATGTTGTTGGTATGTTTCTGTCTGAACCAATAGTACCACCTGGGCCATGTTCTGAGTATGTTTCTATCAGAACCAACAGTACCACCTGGGCCATGTTGTGGGTATGTTTCTGTAAGAACCAACAGTATCACCTGGGCCATTGTGAGAAACAACATTCTCTGGTCTGATGAAACCAAGATTGAACTCTTTGGCCTGAATGCCAAGCGTCACATCTGGCACCATCCCTATGATGAAGCATGGTGGTGGCAGCATCATGATGTGGGGATGTTTTTCAGCGGCACGGACTGGGAGACTAGTCAGGATCGAGGGAAAGATGAATGGAGAAAAGTACAGAGAGATCCTTGATGAAAACCTGCTCCAGAGCGCTCAGGACCTCAGACTGGGGTGAAGGTTCGCCTTCCAACAGGACAACGACCCTAAGCCTTCACCCAAGACAACGCAGGAGTGGCTTCAGGACAAGTCTCTGAATGTCCTTGGGTGGCCCAGCCAGATCCAGGACTTGAATCTGATCGACCCCCCCACCCCCCATCAAACCTGACAGAGCTTGAGAGGATCTGCAGAGAAGAATGGGAGAAACTCCACAAATACAGGTGTGCCACATTCTAGATAAGTTCTGTTTGATATTAAGGGAATGTTCTCCTAACTTTACCACCAAAACATGATAAAACGGTTCTCAGAAGGTTTTTGCTAACATAGCACCTGATGCTGCAGCATGGTACAACAAGATCTCACGGTTTTCCCAATTTGTTTATCCACGTTTAACACCCTGGGTTGCTCCTTCTGCTCTGCATCTTTCCTTTTCTCCCAACTTCAAATTTCGAAGTTGCTACAAACTAAACCGTTGCATTTAGGCATTCATTCTGAATGGTTAAGGTAAGGGTTGAGGTTTAGGAGAGGGTTAAAACTAAATAAAATGTGTCTACTGTCTACCACTGGGATTGAACATGGAACCTTCCAATCCAGAGTCATGGGATTATGCTACACACATCCGCCACCCATGTCCACTCAAATTGACCTGTGTGTGTGTGTGTGTGTGTGTGTGTGTGTGTGTGTGTGTGTGTGTGTGTGTGTGTGTGTGTGTGTGTGTGTGTGTGTGTGTGTGTGTGTGTGTGTGTGTGTGTGTGTGTGTGTGTGTGTGTGCGTGCGTGCGTGCGTGCGTGCGTGCGTGCGTGTGTGCGTGTGTGTGTGTGTGTGTGTGTGTGTGTGTGTGTGTGTGAGCTGGTGGGCGTGCGTGCGTGTGTGTGTGTGCTTCCCTCTCCATCTCTAGCAGCAATATTATGTTTGATTGCCTGCAGGATCCTTATCTTGTTCTGGGATGTGAATGTTTGACTGGTAGCTCTTACCACACGACTCCCTGGGTCAGACCGTAGAGACATGGCTGGTAGCTCTTACCACACAACTCCCTGGGTCAGACCATAGAGACATGGCTGGTAGCTCTTACCACACGACTCCCTGGGTCAGACCGTAGAGACATGGCTGGTAGCTCTTACCACACGACTCCCTGGGTCAGACCATAGAGACAAGGCTGGTAGCTCTTACCACACAACTCCCTGGGTCAGACCATAGAGACATGGCTGGTAGCTCTTACCACACGACTCCCTGGGTCAGACCGTAGAGACATGGCTGGTAGCTCTTACCACATGACTCCCTGGGTCAGACCGTAGAGACATGGCTGGTAGCTCTTACCACACGACTCCCTGGGTCAGACCATAGAGACATGGCTGGTAGCTCTTATCACATGACTACCTGGGTCAGACCGTAGAGACATGGCTGGTAGCTCTTACCACAGGACTCCCTGGGTCAGACCATAGAGACGTGGCTGGTAGCTCTTACCACACGACTCCCTGGGTCAGACCGTAGAGACATGGCTGGTAGCTCTTACCACACAACTCCCTGGGTCAGACCATAGAGACATGGCTGGTAGCTCTTACCACACGACTCCCTGGGTCAGACCGTAGAGACATGGCTGGTAGCTCTTACCACACGACTCCCTGGGTCAGACCATAGAGACATGGCTGGTAGCTCTTACCACACAACTCCCTGGGTCAGACCATAGAGACATGGCTGGTAGCTTTTACCACACGACTCCCTGGGTCAGACCGTAGAGACATGGCTGGTAGCTCTTACCACACGACTCCCTGGGTCAGACCGTAGAGACATGGCTGGTAGCTCTTACCACACGACTCCCTGGGTCAGACCATAGAGACATGGCTGGTAGCTCTTATCACATGACTACCTGGGTCAGACCGTAGAGACATGGCTGGTAGCTCTTACCACAGGACTCCCTGGGTCAGACCATAGAGACGTGGCTGGTAGCTCTTACCACACGACTCCCTGGGTCAGACCATAGAGACATGGCTGGTAGCTCTTACCACACGACTCCCTGGGTCAGACCATAGAGACATGGCTGGTAGCTCTTACCACACGACTCCCTGGGTCAGACCATAGAGACATGGCTGGTAGCTCTTACCACACGACTCCCTGGGTCAGACCATAGAGACATGGCTGGTAGCTCTTACCACACGACTCCCTGGGTCAGACCGTAGAGACATGGCTGGTAGCTCTTACCACACGACTCCCTGGGTCAGACCATAGAGACATGGCTGGTAGCTCTTATCACATGACTACCTGGGTCAGACCGTAGAGACATGGCTGGTAGCTCTTACCACAGGACTCCCTGGGTCAGACCATAGAGACGTGGCTGGTAGCTCTTACCACACGACTCCCTGGGTCAGACCATAGAGACATGGCTGGTAGCTCTTACCACACGACTCCCTGGGTCAGACCATAGAGACATGGCTGGTAGCTCTTACCACACGACTCCCTAGGTCAGACCGTAGAGACATGGCTGGTAGCTCTTATCACACGACTCCCTGGGTCAGACCATAGAGACATGGCTGGTAGCTCTTACCACACGACTCCCTGGGTCAGACCATAGAGACATGGCTGGTAGCTCTTACCACACGACTCCCTGGGTCAGACCGTAGAGACATGGCTGGTAGCTCTTACCACACAACTCCCTGGGTCAGACCATAGAGACATGGCTGGTAGCTCTTACCACACGACTCCCTGGGTCAGACCGTAGAGACATGGCTGGTAGCTCTTACCACACGACTCCCTGGGTCAGACCGTAGAGACATGGCTGGTAGCTCTTACCACACGACTCCCTGGGTCAGACCGTAGAGACATGGCTGGTAGCTCTTACCACACGACTCCCTGGGTCAGACCGTAGAGACATGGCTGGTAGCTCTTACCACACGACTCCCTGGGTCAGACTGTAGAGACATGGCTGGTAGCTCTTACCACAGGACTCCCTGGGTCAGACCGTAGAGACATGGCTGGTAGCTCTTACCACAGGACTCCCTGGGTCAGACCGTAGAGACATGGCTGGTAGCTCTTACCACAGGACTCCCTGGGTCAGACCGTAGAGACATGGCTGGTAGCTCTTACCACACGACTCCCTGGGTCAGACCGTAGAGACATGGCTGGTAGCTCTTACCAAACGACTCCCTGGGTCAGACCATAGAGACATGGCTGGTAGCTCTTACCACACGACTCCCTGGGTCAGACCATAGAGACATGGCTGGTAGCTCTTATCACACGACTCCCTGGGTCAGACCATAGAAACATGGCTGGTAGCTCTTACCACACGACTCCCTGGGTCAGACCGTAGAGACATGGCTGGTAGCTCTTACCACACGACTCCCTGGGTCAGACCATAGAGACATGGCTGGTAGCTCTTACCACACGACTCCCTGGGTCAGACAGTAGAGACATGGCTGGTAGCTCTTACCACACGACTCCCTGGGTCAGACCATAGAGACATGGCTGGTAGCCCTTAGCACACGACTGCCTGGGTCAGACCATAGAGACATGGCTGGTAGCTCTTACCACAGGACTCCCTGGGTCAGACCATAGAGACATGGCTGGTAGCTCTTATCACACGACTCCCTGGGTCAGACCATAGAGACATGGCTGGTAGCTCTTACCACACGACTCCCTGGGTCAGACCATAGATACATGGCTGGTAGCTCTTATCACACGACTCCCTGGGTCAGACCGTAGAGACATGGCTGGTAGCTCTTATCACACGACTCCCTGGGTCAGACCGTAGAGACATGGCTGGTAGCTCTTACCACACGACTCCCTGGGTCAGACCATAGAGACGTGGCTGGTAGCTCTTATCACACGACTCCCTGGGTCAGACTGTAGAGACATGGCTGGTAGCTCTTATCACACGACTCCCTGGGTCAGACAGTAGAGACATGGCTGGTAGCTCTTATCACACGACTCCCTGGGTCAGACCATAGAGACATGGCTGGTAGCTCTTACCACACGACTCCCTGGGTCAGACCGTAGAGACATGGCTGGTAGCTCTTACCACACGACTCCCTGGGTCAGACTGTAGAGACATGGCTGGTAGCTCTTACCACACGACTCCCTGGGTCAGACCATAGAGACATGGCTGGTAGCTCTTATCACACGACTCCCTGGGTCAGACCATAGAGACATGGCTGGTAGCTCTTACCACAGGACTCCCTGGGTCAGACCACAGAGACATGGCTGGTAGCTCTTATCACACGACTCCCTGGGTCAGACAGTAGAGACATGGCTGGTAGCTCTTACCACACGACTCCCTGGGTCAGACCATAGAGACATGGCTGGTAGCTCTTATCACACGACTCCCTGGGTCAGACCATAGAGACATGGCTGGTAGCTCTTATCACACGACTCCCTGGGTCAGACCGTAGAGACATGGCTGGTAGCTCTTACCACACGACTCCCTGGGTCAGACCATAGAGACATGGCTGGTAGCTCTTATCACACGACTCCCTGGGTCAGACTGTAGAGACATGGCTGGTAGCTCTTATCACACGACTCCCTGGGTCAGACCATAGAGACATGGCTGGTAGCTCTTACCACACGACTCCCTGGGTCAGACCATAGAGACATGGCTGTGTGTGTATGTGTACTCAAGGGGTCTATACAATATGGAAAGAGTGTGTCCAATTCCAGTTCTCCCCACCCAAACTCTCCTTAAAATGAAAAAAGACCCTTAACACTCCTGCCAACACCCATGCTGGGCCCTGTGTGTGTGTGTGAATGTGTGTGTATGTGTGTGTGTGTGTGTGTGTGTGTGTGTGTGTGTGTGTGTGTGTGTGTGTGTGTGTGTGTGTGTGTGTGTGTGTGTGTGTGTGTGTGTGTGTGTGTGTGTGTGTGTGTGTGTGTGTGTGTGTGTGTGAGTGTGAGTGTGTGTGTGGAAACGTTTTGGCCTCATCTAACTCCCAGAGTTAATGCCTTAAGCTCACTGGGCTAACACAGTCTGTGTGAGGGACTGAAGAGAACCATTGTGTTGCATCATTTCATCTCTCTGCTGTCGTGTCAATGATGAGGGGTCTGGAGAATGCAAGCACAGCTATTCCCATGTGTCTCACACACACACACACACACACACACACACACACACACACACACACACACACACACACACACACACACACACACACACACACACACACACACACACACACACACACACACACACACACACACACACACACACACACACACACACAAGGGGGCGTTCTGGCCCGGAGGTTCTGTCGTGATTAGGAAGCGAATCATTTTTTTTTACAGAGATCTGATCCGTGTCTGCCACACGCAACCGTCCACGCTCCATCACACGTAATCCACCATGTGTCTTCAACACAGACCACAGTAGAGGGGACTGTGCAGTCAAATACATACACACGCTACTCTCTAAAAGTCCGACTCAATGTCACTGACTGGGCATGGAACCTGGGGGTCTGTGTGCTATTGTGTTAGTCCACTGAGCTAAAGGCATCAACTCTGTAAGCTAACATCCTTCTTTAGGTCTCAGGCAAAGTTGCTCATCACCTGAACGTATTCACCAATCATGTCTCAGTAAACACACCTCCACCTCCATCCAATTAGTCCCATGTCTCAGTAAACACACCTCCACCTGCCCTCCTCAACCCAATCAGTCCCATGTCTCAGTAAACACACCTCCACCTCCACCCAATCAGTCCCATGTCTCAGTAAACACACCTCCACCTCCATCCAATCAGTCCCATGTCTCAGTAAACACACATCCACCTCCATCCAATCAGTCCCATGTCTCAGTAAACACACCTCCACCCAATCAGTCCCATGTCTCAGTAAACACACCTCAACCTGCCCTCCTCATTCCAATCAGTCCCATGTCTCAGTAAACACACCTCCACCTCCATCCAATCAGTCCCATGTCTCAGTAAACACACCTCCACCTGCCCTCCTCAACCCAATCAGTCCCATGTCTCAGTAAACACACCTCCACCTCCATCCAATCAGTCCCATGTCTCAGTAAACACACCTCCACCTCCACCCAATCAGTCCCATGTCTCAGTAAACACACCTCAACCTGCCCTCCTCATTCCAATCAGTCCCATGTCTCAGTAAACACACCTCAACCTGCCCTCCTCATTCCAATCAGTCCCATGTCTCAGTAAACACACCTCCACCTCCACCCAATCAGTCCCATGTCTCAGTAAACACACCTCCACCTGACCTCATTCCAATCAGTCCCATGTCTCAGTAAACACACCTCCACCTCCATCCAATCAGTCCCATGTCTCAGTAAACACACCTCCACCTGCCCTCCTCAATCCAATCAGTCCCATGTCTCAGTAAACACACCTCCACCTGCCCTCCTCAATCCAATCAGTCCCATGTCTCAGTAAACACACCTCCACCTGCACTACTCAATCGAATCAGTCCCATGTCTCAGTAAACACACCTCCACCTCCATCCAATCAGTCCCATGTCTCAGTAAACACACCTCCACCTGCCCTCCTCAATCCAATCAGTCCCATGTCTCAGTAAACACACCTCCACCTGCCCTCCTCAATCCAATCAGTCCCATGTCTCAGTAAACACACCTCCACCTGCCCTCCTCAATCCAATCAGTCCCATGTCTCAGTAAACACACCTCCACCTCCATCCAATCAGTCCCATGTCTCAGTAAACACACCTCCACCTGCCCTCCTCAACCCAATCAGTCCCATGTCTCAGTAAACACACCTCCACCTGCCCTCCTCAACCCAATCAGTCCCATGTCTCAGTAAACACACCTCCACCTGCCCTCCTCAACCCAATCAGTCCCATGTCTCAGTAAACACACCTCTACCTCCACCCAATCAGTCCCATGTCTCAGTAAACACACCTCCACCTGCCCTCCTCAACCCAATCAGTCCCATGTCTCAGTAAACACACCTCCACCTGCCCTCCTCAACCCAATCAGTCCCATGTCTCAGTAAACACACCTCTACCTCCACCCAATCAGTCCCATGTCTCATGCATCATTATAATTTTCTAATTTCCTAATGCCATGGCAGCAACCCCAGCATAACCATGGTAACACGAGTCATAAAAAGCCTGTATTGAGCCCAAACATACTGTAGTCTGGCACCAACCAGACCAGCACACACACACACACACACACACACACACACACACACACACACACACACTTTCAGAAACGGCCCTGCTCCGAGTTACAAAGCTGCCATTCTCATGCTGGGCTGTGGGTATAAACTGTGGACAATGTGTGTATAGGCTGACAGTGTGCAGGGCTCAGTGTGCTCTTGTTCCAGGGGGTCTATAAATACACACATTGGTGTCTGTCTGTCTGTCTGTCTGTCTGTCTGTCTGTCTGTCTGTCTGTCTGTCTGTCTGTCTGTCTGTCTGTCTGTCTGTCTGTCTGTCTGTCTGTCTGTCTGTCTGTCTGTCTGTCTGTCTGTCTGTCTGTCTGTCTGTCTGTCTGTCTGTCTGTCTGTCTGTCTGTCTGTCTGTCTGTCTGTCTGTCTGTCTGTCTGTCTGTCTGTCTGTCTGTCTGTCTGTCTGTCTGTCTGTCTGTCTGTCTGTGAAGCATATACATGGTGGAGGTCAATGGTAAATGAAGTTAAGGGGTACCAACTCAAGCCACCATACAGAAGGGTATTTTCACATGGCCCTCAGGACAGTGCAGCTACAGATGGATGGAGGTAAGTCGGTTATTTCCCACTAACAGGAAAATGGAGGGATGATTTGTGCTGACGAGCAGGATCAGCTCACTCACACCACCTCCATACAACCAACCCTCCACACCACGCGTCAATGAGGAGAACCCACTGTTCACTTCAAAGGTTGCCCGAGATAACAAAACACTCACACACCAAATGCACACACGAACACACATCACCTCCATACCACGGCTCAGTGAGAAAGAACTGCTTATTTACTTCAGAGGTGTCAGAGATACACACACCTCCATGCCACGGCTCAGTGAAGAGGAAAAGTTGACTTCAGAAGGTGTTCAGGTCAGTATAATGGAAGCCCGTAGGTTGATGAGAGAAGTACAGGCCCCCCTTTCCTCTCCTCAACCGCAGATTCAGACAGCAATTACTCTCAACTCTTCTACTTCGGATCCATCTGCTGCTGATTAGGCCTGGAGGACATCATGTCTTAATGAAGCTGAGATGGTGTGTGATGCATCAGGTCGTAATGAATCTGAGATGGTGTGTGATGCATCAGGTCTTAATGAAGCTGAGATGGTGTGTGATGCATCAGGTCTTAATGAAGCTGAGATGGTGTGTGATGCATCAGGTCTTAATGAAGCTGAGATGGTGTGTGATGCATCAGGTCTTAATGAAGCTGAGATGGTGTGTGATGCATCAGGTCTTAATGAAGCTGAGATGGTGTGGGATGAGAGGTGCATCAGTGCAGAGTTCAGATGACCAAGGTGTGATTCCTGCATCTATACTGTCCTCATAAGCTTGCATGAAGGGACTCTACTTTTACCCAGTGCCAATAGAAAGGGTCTCTCTCTCTCTCTCTCTCTCTCTCTCTCTCTCTCGCTCTCTCGCTCTCTCTCTCTCTCTCTCTCTCTCTCTCTCTCTCTCTCTCTCTCTCTCTCTCTCTCTCTCTCTCTCTCTCTCTCTCTCTCTCTCTCTCTCTCTCTCTCTCTCTCTCTCTCTCTCTCTCTCTCTCTCTCTCTCTCTCTCTCTCTCTCTCTCTCTCTCTCTCAATTCAATTCAATTCAATTCAAGGGGCTTTATTGGCATGGGAAACATGTGTTAACATTGCCAAAGCAAGTGAGGTAGATAATATACAAAAGTCAAATAAACAATAAAAATGAACAGTAAACATTACACATACAGAAGTTTCAAAACAATAAAGACATTACAAATGTCATATTATATATATGCAGTGTTGTAACAATGTACAAATGGTTAAAGCACACAAGTTAAAATAAATCTCTCTCTCTCTCTCTCTCTCTCTCTCTCTCTCTCTCTCTCTCTCTCTCTCTCTCTCTCTCTCTCTCTCTCTCTCTCTCTCTCTCTCTCTCTCTCTCTCTCAATTCAATTCAATTCAATTCAATTCAATTCAATTCAATTCAATTCAAGGGGCTTTATTGGCATGGGAAACATGTGTTAACATTGCCAAAGCAAGTGAGGTAGGTAATATACAAAAGTCAAATAAACAATAAAAATGAACAGTAAACATTACACATACAGAAGTTTCAAAACAATAAAGACATTACAAATGTCATATTATATATATGCAGTGTTGTAACAATGTACAAATGGTTAAAGCACACAAGTTAAAATAAATAAACATAAATATGGGTTGTATTTACAGTGGTGTTTGTTCTTCACTGGTTGCCCTTTTCTTGTGGCAACAGGTCACAAATCTTGCTGCTGTGATGGCACACTGTGGAATTTCACCTAGTAGATATGGGAGTTTATCAAAATTGGATTTGTTTTCGAATTCTTTGTGGATCTGTGTAATCTGAGGGAAATATGTCTCTCTAATATGGTCATACATTGGGCAGGAGGTTAGGAAGTGCAGCTCAGTTTCCACCTCATTTTGTGGGCAGTGTGCACATAGCCTGTCTTCTCTTGAGAGCCATGTCTGCCTACGGCGGCCTTTCTCAATAGCAAGGCTATGCTCACTGAGTCTGTACATAGTCAAAGCTTTCCTTAAGTTTGGGTCAGTCACAGTGGTCAGGTATTCTGCCACTGTGTACTCTCTGTTTAGGGCCAAATAGCATTCTAGTTTGCTCTGTTTTTTTGTTAATTCTTTCCAATGTGTCAAGTAATTATCTTTTTGTTTTCTCATGATTTGGTTGGGTCTAATTGTGCTGTTGTCCTGGGGCTCTGTGGGGTGTGTTTGTGTTTGTGAACAGAGCCCTAGGACCAGCTTGCTTAGGGGACTCTTCTCCAGGTTCATCTCTCTGTAGGTGATGGCTTTGTTATGGAAGGTTTGGGAATCGCTTCCTTTTAGGTGGTTGTAGAATTTAACGGCTCTTTTCTGGATTTTGATAATTAGTGGGTATCGGCCTAATTCTGCTCTGCATGCATTATTTGGTGTTCTACGTTGTACACGGAGGATATTTTTGCAGAATTCTGCATGCAGAGTCTCAATTTGGTGTTTGTCCCATTTTGTGAAATCTTGGTTGGTGAGCGGACCCCAGACCTCACAACCATAAAGGGCAATGGGCTCTATGACTGATTCAAGTATTTTTAGCCAGATCCTAATTGGTATGTTGAAATTTATGTTCCTTTTGATGGCATAGAAGGCCCTTCTTGCCTTGTCTCTCAGATCGTTCACAGCTTTGTGGAAGTTACCTGTGGTGCTGATGTTTAGGCCGAGGTATGTATAGTTTTTTGTGTGCTCTAGGGCAACGGTGTCTAGATGGAATTTGTGGTCCTGGTGACTGGACCTTTTTTGGAACACCATTATTTTGGTCTTACTGAGATTTACTGTCAGGGCCCAGGTCTGACAGAATCTGTGCAGAAGATCTAGGTGCTGCTGTAGGCCCTCCTTGGTTGGTGACAGAAGCACCAGATCATCAGCAAACAGTAGACATTTGACTTCGGATTCTATTAGGGTGAGACCGGGTGCTGCAGACTGTTCTAGTGCCCGCGCCAATTCGTTGATATATATGTTGAAGAGGGTGGGGCTTAAGCTGCATCTCTCTCTCTCTCTCTCTCTCTCTCTCTCTCTCTCTCTCTCTCTCTCTCTCTCTCTCTCTCTCTCTCTCTCTCTCTCTCTCTCTCTCTCTCTCTCTCTCTCTGGATGTTTTCCTGCATCTTTTTGGAGACGTGGTAGTCTGTCCGTAATGTCTGTCATTCTGAAGGCACACACACACACAGGCCATCTGAGGGGGTTTAAGGCTGCTCCTCTGTCACGGTTTCCCATGGCTCAGTGTTTTCCCCTGTCTTTATGAGCGACTGGAAGCCATTAGGGAGGCGAGGGTGCTGAACGGGGCAGACCAATCCTCACACAGCGATGACAGCCTTCTCCCATCTCAGCCAGGCTGAGTCCCCTTCCCTCCGCCAACAAATTAAACACAAATGTCCAACACACAGGCTTACGTATAGTAATAGACATCCTTCATGTAGGCCTGTACTGTACACTCAAACGTACACGTGCACCGCTAGTTTACTTAGTATGTGGGTCACACCTGAGTTCAGTATGTATAGACGTACGCATGATGTCACAGGTGTCTGGCAAAAACAACTGATCAGAACTCCCCTCCTCTCCTTCTCTCCTCTCCCTCTTCCTCTCCCCTCCTCTCCCCTCCTTCTCTCCTCTCCTTCTCTCCTCTTCCTCTCCCCTCCTCTCTCCTCCTCCTCTCCCCTCCTCTCTCCTCTTCCTCTCCCCTCTCTCCTCTCCCTCTTCCTCTCCCCTCCTCTCCCCTCCTTCTCTCCTCTCCCTCTCCCCTCCTCTCTCCTCCTCCTCCTCTCCTCTCTCCTCATCCTCCTCCTCTCTCCTACCCTCCTCTCCTCTTCTTCAGTCTGGTCCTAATATCAGTGTCCAGAGTTATGAGTCCCAGTGGAAGACAGAGTTTCCAACCATCAATCCTGCCCCAGACGTGTGAAGATAAGGGTGTGTGTGTGTGTGTGTGTTCGGATGCGTGCGATTGCATGTGTGTGTGGAATGTGTGTGTCTCAGCATATCTCTCTGATCTAATTGTGGGGATGGATGTGTCTGTGATGATGGTGTGGCAGGGGGCTTTTTCCTATTCCAATCTAGGCTTCATTGTCTTGGAATTTTGCTCCATGAAAAGGCATCTGCCCTCCCAGCCCACTTAGTGCACGACTCCCCAGCCCACTAGACACATTCTCACCATAGGAAGTAATCACAAGCAGCAGGCCTCATCTATCACATCACTTTACACACAGAAACACACGCATGCACACGCACACACTGAACAGATGTTTTGCTCTCAAGCCGCCGACCAACGGTTGATGTTTTAATGACTTGCGGTCGTTGAGGCTGGTCATTGATGGGAATCACTGTGAGATGACGACTGAGAAAATACTTGGTCAGTTAGAACAGAAATGTGCTTTACATCTAAAACCCTAGAACATCACACAGTGTCTATGTCATTAGGATGCTATAAGAACAGTGGAATATTGGGTCTAAAACCCTAGAACATCACACAGTGTCTATGTCATTAGGATGCTATAAGAACAGTGGAATATTGGGTCTAAAACCCTAGAACATCACACAGTGTCTATGTCATTAGGATGCTATAAGAACAGTGGAATATTGGGTCTAAAACCCTAGAACATCACACAGTGTCTATGTCATTAGGATGCTATAAGAACAGTGGAATATTGGGTCTAAAACCCTAGAACATCACACAGTGTCTATGTCATTAGGATGCTATAAGAACAGTGGAATATTGGGTCTAAAACCCTAGAACATCACACAGTGTCTATGTCATTAGGATGCTATAAGTACAGTGGAATATTGGCTGATGTTCTGAGGGGTTTCCCAGCAGTTCTACAGGGTTCCATAAGACTCAGCAGGTTCCTCTGTCTGTTCTGCAGTCCACGCTATGAGAACCAGATGTTTACTGCACTGAAATTTGAGGCCACACTGGCAACAGGTTCAGCCTGTCCAAAAGCTCCCTGACAGGGTCAGTATGGACATGGAGTTGAGTTTCTGGGGGTTCTGTTAGTAGAACACAGGGTTCAGAGGCTGGGGTTCTGTTAGTAGAACACAGGGTTCAGAGGCTGGGGTTCTGTTAGTAGAACACAGGGTTCAGAGGCTGGGTTTCTGTTAGTAGAACACAGGGTTCAGAGGCTGGGGTTCTGTTAGTAGAACCCAGGGTTCAGAGGCTGGGTTTCTGTTAGTAGAACACAGGGTTAAGAGGCTGGGGTTCTGTTAGTAGAACACAGGGTTCAGAGGCTGGGGTTCTGTTAGTAGAACACAGGGTTCAGAGGCTGGGTTTCTGTTAGTAGAACACAGGGTTCAGAGGCTGGGTTTCTGTTAGTAGAACACAGGGTTCAGAGACTGGGGTTCTGTTAGTAGAACACTGGGTTCAGAGGCTGGGGTTCTGTTAGTAGAACCCAGGGTTCAGAGGCTGGGTTTCTGTTAGTAGAACACAGGGTTCAGAGGCTGGGGTTCTGTTAGTAGAACACAGGGTTCAGAGGCTGGGGTTCTGTTAGTAGAACACAGGGTTCAGAGGCTGGGTTTCTGTTAGTAGAACACAGGGTTCAGAGGCTGGGTTTCTGTTAGTAGAACACAGGGTTCAGAGGCTGGGTTTCTGTTAGTAGAACACAGGGTTCAGAGGCTGGGTTTCTGTTAGTAGAACACAGGGTTCAGAGGCTGGGTTTCTGTTAGTAGAACACAGGGTTCAGAGGCTGGGTTTCTGTTAGTAGAACCCAGGGTTCAGAGGCTGGGTTTCTGTTAGTAGAACACAGGGTTCAGAGGCTGGGGTTCTGTTAGTAGAACACAGGGTTCAGAGGCTGGGGTTCTGTTAGTAGAACACAGGGTTCAGAGGCTGGGTTTCTGTTAGTAGAACACAGGGTTCAGAGGCTGG
The DNA here is from genome assembly GCF_045679555.1 of Salvelinus alpinus. Lineage (NCBI taxonomy): Eukaryota > Metazoa > Chordata > Actinopteri > Salmoniformes > Salmonidae > Salvelinus > Salvelinus alpinus. Next base: position 32,987,378 of record NC_092087.1, on the reverse strand, counting down.
GTTTCTGTTAGTAGAACACAGGGTTCAGAGGCTGGGGTTCTGTTAGTAGAACCCAGGGTTCAGAGGCTGGGTTTCTGTTAGTAGAACACAGGGTTCAGAGGCTGGGGTTCTGTTAGTAGAACCCAGGGTTCAGAGGCTGGGTTTCTGTTAGTAGAACACAGGGTTCAGAGGCTGGGGTTCTGTTAGTAGAACACAGGGTTCAGAGGCTGGGGTTCTGTTAGTAGAACCCAGGGTTCAGAGGCTGGGTTTCTGTTAGTAGAACACAGGGTTCAGAGGCTGGGGTTCTGTTAGTAGAACACAGGGTTCAGAGGCTGGGTTTCTGTTAGTAGAACACAGGGTTCAGAGGCTGGGGTTCTGTTAGTAGAACACAGGGTTCAGAGGCTGGGTTTCTGTTAGTAGAACACAGGGTTCAGAGGCTGGGTTTCTGTTAGTAGAACACAGGGTTCAGAGGCTGGGTTTCTGTTAGTAGAACACAGGGTTCAGAGGCTGGGTTTCTGTTAGTAGAACACAGGGTTCAGAGGCTGGGGTTCTGTTAGTAGAACACAGGGTTCAGAGGCTGGGTTTCTGTTAGTAGAACACAGGGTTCAGAGGCTGGGGTTCTGTTAGTAGAACACAGGGTTCAGAGGCTGGGGTTCTGTTAGTAGAACACAAGGTTCAGAGTCTGGGTTTCTGTTAGTAGAACACAGGGTTCAGAGGCTGGGTTTCTGTTAGTAGAACACAGGGTTCAGAGACTGGGGTTCTGTTAGTAGAACACTGGGTTCAGAGGCTGGGTTTCTGTTAGTAGAACACAGGGTTCAGAGGCTGGGGTTCTGTTAGTAGAACACAGGGTTCAGAGGCTGGGGTTCTGTTAGTAGAACACAGGGTTCAGAGGCTGGGTTTCTGTTAGTAGAACACAGGGTTCAGAGGCTGGGGTTCTGTTAGTAGAACACAGGGTTCAGAGGCTGGGTTTCTGTTAGTAGAACACAGGGTTCAGAGGCTGGGGTTCAAATACATCTATGGCTCTGGGCCAAATAATACAGAAATATTACACACTGACCTGACCCTCTATAACCCACTAAAGCTTCTCTGGAATAATCAGCCCACACAAACCCTCACATCCACTGTCCAGACAAAAGGTATACACAAACATACAGTACAACGACTATGGTTATGTCATGAAAAGCCTACATTGAAACATTTGAAAAGTATTGACATAGTTGTTGTAACAGCCGAGCAGCAAGAGCAGTTTGCTAATGTAATCTCTGATACTTACTGTAAGTAGAGACAGATGGCTGAGGCCAGGCTTCATAGGTGGAACTGAATGTTGGGAACATTAGTGCTGGGACTGTTCATCTATGTGTGTCTGTGTGTGTCTGTGTGTGTCTGTGTGTGTGTATGCGTGTATTCCCATCCATCACTTTGATGAGCAGCTCGAAACAAAACAAGATGGAATTAGATAGCATTCCAGCCCAGAGACATCCATCACTACTGAGAGGACAGAGGGAGATGATCAGGAGGGGAGGAAGAGGTACGGGGAAAAGGGGGGATAGGGGTAGAGTGGAGGGTATGAGAAGAGGAGAGGAGAAAGAGAGGGATGGAGGACAGGGGTGAGAGGAGTGAAGACGACATGGGAGGGGGCTGAAGGCTATTTTCAGGCAAGATGACACACTCTCGGCGTGTTAATAAATCCTGAGGTGTTCCAGACCTGGTAATATCCTGCCCTAAAGAGGCTGTGGGCATTACGCCATGAACCACTCTTCATTATCACACACACTTTTATTACTGCTGAGTCAAATAGACTGATCCCAGATAACACATTCCAGTAGTGGGGAGGAGGAAAGGGGAGGGGCCAGGGGGAGAGGGGGAAGAGAAGAGAGGAAGACAGGGACGTCAGAAGAGAGAGGAAGGCAGACGGGTGAGGAGAGGAGAGACGGGGAGGCCCTCTGATAAAACCACCCAGGTATGAAGGAGTGTAATCCAGGTCACCTCAACATGAGCTCAACCCATTATTGAGGGGAGAAGGAAGGTGTGTGTGTGTGGGAGGGGGGGGGGGGGGGGGTCCTTATAGCCTTTAACTCAGCTACAAGAACATAAGCAGAGGGGTATACTTTCACTTTTACAACACCTCTAAGTGGTAAATATATATATATATGTGAGAAAACTGGAACTTCCTGCAGATGAGCTTTGTGATTTACATAAATTCACTGAAACCCCACACTAATACACGGTTATGTAGCCCACTTTTGGCCAGCTACAGTGCATTCAGAAAGTATTCAGACACCTTCACCTTTCCCAAATGGTGTTACGTTACAGCCTTATTCCTCATCAATCTACACACAATACCCCATAATGACAAAGCGAAAACAGGTTTTTAGATTTAAGACCTGATTTACATAAGTATTCAAACCCTTTACTATGAGACTCGAAATTGAGCTCAGGTGCATCCTGTTTCAATTGATCATCCTTGAAATGTTTCTACAACTTGATTGGAGTCCACCTGTGGTAAATTAAATTGATTGGACATCATTTGGAAAGGCACACACCTGTCTGATGAAAACAAGATTGAACTCTTTGGTCTGAATGCCAAGCGTCACGTCTGGAGGAACCCTGGCACCATCCCTACGGTGAAGCATGGTGGTGGCAGAATCATGCTGTGGGGATGTTCTTCAGCGGCAGGGACTGGGAGACTAGTCAGGATCAAGGCAAACATAAACAGAGCAAAGTACAGAGAGAACCTTGATGAAAAGCGCTCTGGAACAGGTTAGAACCTCAGACTGGGGCGAAGGTTCCCCTTCCAATAGGACAACGACCTTAAGCACACAGCCAAGACAAAACAGGAGTGGCTTCGGGACAAGTCTCTGAATGTCCTTGAGTGGCCCATCCAGGACCCGGACTTGAACCTGATCTAACATCTCTGGAGAGACCTGAAAATAGCTGTGCAGCGACGCTCCCCATCCAACCTGACAGAGCTTGAGAGGAACTGTAAAGAAGAATGGGAGAAACTCCCCAAATACAGGTGTGCCAAGCTTGTAGTGTCATACCCAAGAAGACTCAAGGCTGTAATTGCTGCCAAAGGTGCTTCAGCAGATTGATGGGGAAAACCCCCAATTTAATCAATTTTAGAAAAAGGCTGTAACTTAACATGATGTGGAAAAAGTCAAGGGGTCTGAATACTTTCCGAATGCACTGTAATAGCATAACCACCGATCAAGCAACATTATGGACTAAGTATTCAAATCCTGTTGCTGCAGTGCAGGATTATTTTGCTGTGACAATATAGGTCAAACTAAGATTCTATATCTGTAACATGAACGTGTCACGTTCCTGACCTGTTTTCTTTTGTCTTGTATTTATTTAGTTGGTCAGGGCGTGAGTTGGGTGGGTTTGTCTATGTGTGATTTTCTATGTTGGGATGTTTTTGTTCGGCCGGGTATGATTCTCAATCAGAGGCAGCTGTCAATCGTTGTCCCTGATTGAGAATCATACTTAGGCAGCCTGGGTTTCACGTGTGTTTTGTGGGTGTTTGTATCTCGTGTCAGTGTTCGTGCCACACGGGACTGTTTTCGGTTTGGTTACGTTTGTTGTTTTGTATCTTGAAGTGTTCTGTTTTACTTTCATTAAATAATGAACACTAACCACTCTGCGTTTTGGTCCTCTCTTTCTGTCAGCGAGGACAGCTATTACAGAAACACCCACCACCAAAGGACCAAGCGGAGTGGAAAAGGGCAGCGACAGCAGCAGAGACAGACACAGGAATGGACATGGGAAGACGTCTTGGACGGCAAGGGTTGCTACACATGGGAGGAGATCCTGGCTGGAAAGGATCGCCTCCCATGGGAACAGCTGGAGGCAGCGAGGAGAGCAGAGGCAACCGGAGAGAGGAACCGGCGGTATGAAGGTACGCGGCTAGCACGGAAGCCCGAGAGTCAGACCCAAACATTTCTTGGGGGGGGGGGGGGGCACACGCGGAGTGTGGCAAAGCCGGGTACGATACCTGAGCCAACTCCCCGTGCTTACCGTGGAGTGAGAGGGCGTCGTACTGGTCAGACACCGTGTTATGCGGTAAAGCGCACGGTGTCCCCAGTACGCGTGCTTAGTCCAGTGCGGGCTATTCCACCTTGCCGCACTGACCGGGCTAGGTTGGGCATCGAGCCAGGTGTCATGAAGCCGGCCCAACGCATCTGGCCTCCAGTGCGTCTCCTTGGGCCGGCGTACATGGCACCAGCCTTACAAATGGTGTCCCCGGTTCGCCAGTATAGCCCAGTGCGGGCTATTCCACCTCGCCGCACTGGCAGGGCTACGGGGGCCATTCAACCAGGTAAGGTTGGGTGGGCTCGGTGCTCAAGAGCACGTGTCCTCCTTCACGGTCCGGTTTTTCCGGTGCCACCTCCACGTACCAGTCCTCCGGTGGCAGCCCCCCGCACCAGGCTGTCTCTCCGTCTTCTCTCTCCAGTTGCTCCCACCTGTCCAGCGCTGTCAGAGCCTTCCTCCTCTCCAGCGCAGCCAGTGTCTGAGCTGCCTGCCTGCCCAGCGATGTCTGAACTGTCTGCCTGCCCAGCGCTGTCTGAACTGTCTGCCTGCCCAGCGCTGTCTGAGCTGCCTGCCTGCCCAGCGCTGTCTGAGCTGCCTGCCTGCCCAGCGCTGTCTGAGCTGTCTGCCTGCCCAGCGCTGTCTGAGCTGCCTGCCTGCCCAGCGCTGTCTGAGCTGCCTGCCTGCCCAGCGCTGTCTGAGCTGCCTGCCTGCCCAGCGCTGTCCGTCTGTCCCGAGCCGTCAGAGCTGCCCGTCTGTACTGAGCCTTCAAAGCCGCCCGTCTGTACTGAGCCTTCAAAGCCGCCCGTCTGTCCTGAGCCTTCAAAGCCGCCCGTCTGTCCTGAGCCTTCAGAGCCGTCTGCCAGACAGGAGCCGCTAGAGCCTTCCGCCAGACAGGAGCCGCTAGAGCCTTCCGCCAGACAGGAGCAGCCAGAGCCTTCCGCCAGACAGGATCCGCCAGAGCCTTCCGCCAGCCAGGATCCGCCAGAGCCAGCCAGCCAGGATCCGCCAGAGCCAGCCAGCCAGGATCCGCCAGAGCCAGCCAGCCAGGATCCGCCAGAGCCAGCCAGCCAGGATCCACCAGAGCCAGCCAGCCAGGATCCGTCCCTCAGTCCGGTGCTGCCCCTCAGTCCGGTGCTGCCCCTCAGTCCGGTGCTGCCCCTCAGTCCGGTGCTGCCCCTTAGTCCGGTGCTGCCCCTTAATCTAGTGGGGTTAATTTGGAGGAGGCTACGGAGGAGGGGATTGACTATGGTGGGGTGGGGACCACGACCAGCGCCAGAGCCGCCACCGTGGACAGACGCCCACCCAGACCCTCCCCTAGAGTTTATGCTGGTGCGCCCGGAGTTCGCACCTTAAGGGGGGGGTTATGTCACGTTCCTGACCTGTTTTCTTTTGTCTTGTATTTATTTAGTTGGTCAGGGCGTGAGTTGGGTGGGTTTGTCTATGTGTGATTTTCTATGTTGGGATGTTTGTGTTCGGCCGGGTATGATTCTCAATCAGAGGCAGCTGTCAATCGTTGTCCCTGATTGAGAATCATACTTAGGCAGCCTGGGTTTCACGTGTGTTTTGTGGGTGTTTGTATCTCGTGTCAGTGTTCGTGCCACACGGGACTGTTTTCGGTTTGGTTACGTTTGTTGTTTTGTATCTTGAAGTGTTCTGTTTTACTTTCATTAAATAATGAACACTAACCACTCTGCGTTTTGGTCCTCTCCTTCTGTCAGCAAGGACAGCCGTTACAAAACGCTAATGCTAACAACACTAATTTGGAGTAAAAGGTGTAAACACTATACTTAAAATATAGAAGGTGTGTAAACACTATTCCTAAAATATAGAAGGTGTGTAAACACTATTCCTAAAATAGAGAAGGTGTGTAAACAGAGGTTAAGTGGATGCACCCTCTGCTACATCCTGGTCTCTGCTGTGGAGATGATTTGGTGGAAGTGTCTCTGACTCCGTGAAGACAGAGGGAGGAAACACTCCAGAGCGTGGTGATGAAAAGTCTCTAAACATCATTAGTGAGTAGAATAAACACACCTCTACATCACACAACCTAATATTTATATTCTGCCCCTCTACATCACACACTCTAATATTTATATTCTGCCCCTCTACATCACACAACCTAATATTTATATTCTGCCCCTCTACATCACACACTCTAATATTTATATTCTGCCCCTCTACATCACACACTCTAATATTTATATTCTGCCCCTCTACATCACACAACCTAATATTTATATTCTGCCCCTCTACATCACACACTCTAATATTTATATTCTGCCCCTCTACATCACACACTCTACAAACTAGACACACAACATAGAATGCCCACCCAGCTCACGTCCTGACCAACAATAAAACAAGTAAAACACACAAGAACTATGGTCAGAACGTGACAGTACCCCCCTCCTGAGGTGCAGACTCCGAACGCACAACCTAAACCTATAGGGGAGGGTCTGGGTGGGCATCTGTCCGCGGTGGCGGCTCTGGCGCTGGACGAAAACCCCACTCCACCATTGTCTTTGTCCACCTCCTTAGCATCCTTTGAGTGGCGACCCTCGCCGCCGACCTTGGCCTAGGAACCCTAACAACGGGCCCCACTAGACTGAGGAAACTCCTCCAGACTGAGGGACAGTTCCGGAACGAGAGGCAGCTCCGGAACGAGAGGCAGCTCCGGACTGAAGGGCAGCTCCGGACTGAAGGGCAGCTCCGGACTGAAGGGCAGCTCCGGACTGAATGGCAGCTCCGGACTGAATGGCAGCTCCGGACTGAATGGCAGCTCTGGACTGGAGGGCAGCTCCGGACTGAAGGGCAGCTCATGACTGGCGGGCAGCTCATGACTGGCGAGCAGCTCATGACTGGCGAGCAGCTCATGACTGAAGGGCAGCTCATGACTGAAGGGCAGCTCATGACTGGCGGGCGGCTCTGGCAGCTCCTGACTGGCGGGCGGCTCTGGCAGCTCCTGACTGGCGGCTCTTGCAGCTGCTGACTGGCGGGCGGCTCTGGCGGCTCCTGACTGGCGGATGGCTCTGGCGGCTCCTGACTGGCAGACGGTTCTAGTGGCTCTGGACAGACGGGTGGCTCAGATGGCGCTGGACAGACGGGCGGCTCAGATGGCGCTGGGCAGACGGACAGCTCAGAATGCGCTGATCAGACGGACAGCTCAGATGGCGCTGGGAAGACAGGCAGCTCAGACGGCGCTGGACAGACGGGCAGCTCAGACGGCGCTGGGCAGACGGGCAGCGCTGGGCAGACGGCAGACTCTGACCTGCTGAGGCGCACATTAGGCCTGGTGCGTGGTGCCGGAACTGGTGGTACCGGTTTGTAGACACGCACCCCAAGGCTAGTGGGGGGAGCAGGAACAGGGCACACTGGACTCTCGAGGCGCACTATAAGCCTGGTGCGTGGTACCGGCACTGGTGGTACCGGGCTGAGGGCACGCACCTCAGGGCGAGTGCGGGGAGAAGGAACAGTGCATACAGGGCTCTGGAGACGCACAGTAGGCCTGGTGTGTGGTGCCGGAACTGGTGGTACTGGGCTGGAGACACGCACCACAGGGCGAGTGCGTGGAGGAGGAACAGGGCTCTGAAGACGCACAGGAAGCCTGGTGCGTGTTGTTGACACTGGTGGTACTGGACTGGGGCGAGGAGGTGGCACCAGATAGACCGGACCGTGAAGGTGTACTGGAGCTCTTGAGCACCGAGCCTGCCCAAGCTTACCTGGTTGAATGCTCCCCGTAGCCCGACCAATGCGGGGAGGTGGAATAACCCGCACTGTGCTGTGCTGGCGAACCGGGGACACCATGCGTAAGGCTGGTGCCATGTACACTGGCCCGAGGAGACGCACTGGAGACCAGATGCGTTGAGCCGGTTTCATGGCACCTGGCTCGATGCCCACTCTAGCCCGACCGATACAAGGAGCTGGTATGTACCGCACCGGGCTATACACACGTACAGGAGACACCGTGCGCTCTTCCGCATAACACGGTGTCTGTCCGTACTCTCGCTCTCCACGGTAAGCCCGGGAAGTTGGCGCAGGTCTCCTACCTGACTTCGCCACACTCGCCCTTAGCCTCCCCCTCCCCCACCAATACATTTTGGGAGTTTCTTCTCGGGCTTCCAGCCACGCTTCCGTGCTGCCTCCTCATACCGCCGCTTCTCGGCTTTAGCTGCCTCCAGCTCTTCACGAGAGCGGCGATATTCTCCAATTTTAGCCCAGTGTCCCTTACCCTCCAGAATTTCCTCCCATGTCCAGGAGTCCTGTGTAATGGGCCGCTGCTGCTGCTGTCCCTTACTACGCTGCTTGGTCCGAGTTTGGTGGGTGGTTCTGTAACGGCAGCCTTCCTCCTCTTCGTCTGAAGAGGAGGTGTAGCAGGGATCGGACCAAGACGCAGCGTAGTTCATGTTCAACATGTTTAATAAAAGACGATAAACGTGAACACTTACAAATGTGTGTGTGGGACATAGCGGAGGGCTGAAACAAAGACCCCGGTCTGGGCCGGTGATGTTTTGTATTTACGGAGCCGGTCCGGTCTGGACCGGTGTTGTGATGTTTTGTATTTACGGAGCCGGTCCGGTCTGGACCGGTGTTGTGATGTTTTGTATTTACGGAGCCGGTCCGGTCTGGACCGGTGTTGTGATGTTTTGTATTTACGGAGCCGGTCCGGTCTGGGCCGGTGTTGTGATGTTTTGTATTTACGGAGCCGGTCCGGTCTGGGCCGGTGTTGTGATGTTTTGTATTTACGGAGCCGGTCCGGTCTGGGCCGGTGTTGTGATGTTTTGTATTTACGGAGCCGGTCCGGTCTGGGCCGGTGTTGTGATGTTTTGTATTTACGGAGCCGGTCCGGTCTGGGCCGGTGTTGTGATGTTTTGTATTTACGGAGCCGGTCCGGTCTGGGCCGGTGTTGTGATGTTTTGTATTTACGGAGCCGGTCCGGTCTGGGCCGGTGTTGTGATGTTTTGTATTTACGGAGCCGGTCCGGTCTGGGCCGGTGTTGTGATGTTTTGTATTTACGGAGCCGGTCCGGTCTGGGCCGGTGTTGTGATGTTTTGTATTTACGGAGCCGGTCCGGTCTGGGCCGGTGTTGTGATGTTTTGTATTTACGGAGCCGGTCCGGTCTGGGCCGGTGTTGTGATGTTTTGTATTTACGGAGCCGGTCCGGTCTGGGCCGGTGTTGTGATGTTTTGTATTTACGGAGCCGGTCCGGTCTGGGCCGGTGTTGTGATGTTTTGTATTTACGGAGCCGGTCCGGTCTGGGCCGGTGTTGTGATGTTTTGTATTTACGGAGCCGGTCCGGTCTGGGCCGGTGTTGTGATGTTTTGTATTTACGGAGCCGGTCCGGTCTGGGCCGGTGTTGTGATGTTTTGTATTTACGGAGCCGGTCTGGTCTGGGCCGGTGTTGTGATGTTTTGTGACTATGTAGAATTTGTCATATCGGTTGGCAGGGTGTTTATGCAGAATTACAGCTCGTATATTACAGCTCGTGTGGTTGTGGTGGAGGCAGACACTCACACCAGTACTAACACACACACACACACACACACACACACACACACACACACACACACACACACACACACACACACACACACACACACACACACACACACACACACACACACACACACACACACACACACACACACACACACACACACACACACACACACAGTATATGTCCAATGTCTCTAATCTAAGCCGCAATGTGCCACTCAAACTCAGCCCTGTCGAAAGCGCCAATCTATCATAGAAATGTTCATCATCTTTCATAGATGTGTTTATCTATTATAGAGCTGGTAACCATTTGTGACATGTGTTGTGTGAACGCAGCCCTAAACTATTATGAAAACAAACATCGATGGTAGAGATTACCACATCAGAGGAGCGTGTTGAATACTGTACCTCAGAAGTAGGAAAGGAAACGGATAGGGAGAGAGAGAGGGAAGAGAGGAGAGGAGAAGAGGATCAGGAGAGGTGGATGAGAGAAGGAGAGGATCAGGAGAGGAGGAGGAGAGGATGAGGAGAGATGAGGAGAGGATCAGGAGAGGAGGAGGAGAGGAGGAGAGGATCAGGAGAGGAGGAGGAGAGGATCAGGAGAGGAGGAGGAGAGAAGGAGAGGATCAGGAGAGGAGGAGAAGTGGATCAGGAGAGGAGGAGGAGAGATGAGGAGAGGATCAGGAGAGGAGGAGGAGAGGAGGGGAGGATGAGGAGAGGAGGAGGAGAGGAGGAGAGGATCAGGAGAGGAGGAGGAGAGGAGGAGAGGATCAGGAGAGGAGGAGGAGAGGATCAGGAGAGGAGGAGGAGAGGAGGAGAGGAGGCGAGGATCAGGAGAGGAGGAGAGGATCAGGAGAGGAGGATGAGAGAATTGAATTGACATAGAAGGAAAGTGATAGTTCTGGTTCGTCTGAGTTCCTCCAAATGACAGAAGAGTCAGACACAGGGAACAGCCCATCACCCTAACATCAGTCACAGAGACAAACAGAGAACAGTCCATCACACTAACATCAGTCACAGAGACAAACAGGGAACAGCCCATCACCCTAACATCAGTCACAGAGAAAAACAGAGAACAGTCCATCACACTAACATCAGAGTCACAGAGACAAACAGGGAACAGCCCATCACCCTAACATCAGTCACAGAGACAAACAGGGCACAGTCCATCACCCTAACATCAGTCACAGAGAAAAACAGAGAACAGTCCATCACACTAACATCAGAGTCACAGAGACAAACAGGGAACAGTCCATCACACTAACATCAGAGTCACAGAGACAAACAGGGAACAGTCCATCACACTAACATCAGAGTCACAGAGACAAACAGGGAACAGTCCATCACACTAACATCAGAGTCACAGAGACAAACAGGGAACAGCCCATCACACTAACATCAGAGTCACAGAGACAAACAGGGCACAGTCCATCACCCTAACATCAGTCACAGAGAAAAACAGAGAACAGTCCATCACCCTAACATCAGTCACAGAGAAAAACAGAGAACAGTCCATCACACTAACATCAGAGTCACAGAGACAAACAGGGAACAGCCCATCACCCTAACATCAGTCACAGAGAAAAACAGGGAACAGTCCATCACCCTAACATCAGAGTCACAGAGACAAACAGGGCACAGTCCATCACACTAACATCAAAGTACTAGGTTTTGTATCTAGTAAACATGACCGTTTTGTACCTAGTAAACATGACCGTTTTGTACCTAGTAAACATGACTGTTTTGTACCTAGTAAACATGACCGTTTTGTACCTAGTAAACATGACTGTTTTGTACCTAGTAAACATGACCGTTTTGATAGTAAACATGACCGTTTTGATAGTAAACATGACTGTTTTGTACATAGTAAACATGACTGTTTTGTATCTAGTAAACATGACTGTTTTGTATCTAGTAAACATGACCATTTTGTACCTAGTAAACATGACTGTTTTGTACCTAGTAAACATGACCGTTTTGTACCTAGTAAACATGACTGTTTTGTATCTAGTAAACATGACCGTTTTGTACCTAGTAAACATGACCGTTTTGTACCTAGTAAATATGACTGTTTTGTACCTAGTAAACATGACCGTTTTGATAGTAAACATGACTGTTTTGTACCTAGTAAACATGACTGTTTTGTACCTAGTAAACATGACCGTTTTGATAGTAAACATGACCGTTTTGATAGTAAACATGACTGTTTTGTACCTAGTAAACATGACCGTTTTGTACCTAGTAAACATGACCGTTTTGATAGTAAACATGACTGTTTTGTACATAGTAAACATGACTGTTTTGTACCTAGTAAACATGACCGTTTTGATAGTAAACATGACTGTTTTGTACATAGTAAACATGACTGTTTTGTACCTAGTAAACATGACCGTTTTGATAGTAAACATGACTGTTTTGTACCTAGTAAACATGACTGTTTTGTACCTAGTAAACATGACCGTTTTGATAGTAAACATAACCGTTTTGATAGTAAACATGACTGTTTTGTACATAGTAAACATGACTGTTTTGTACCTAGTAAACATGACCGTTTTGATAGTAAACATGACTGTTTTGTACCTAGTAAACATGACTGTTTTGTACCTAGTAAACATGACTGTTTTGATAGTAAACATGACTGTTTTGTACCTAGTAAACATGATTGTTTTGTACCTAGTAAACATGACCGTTTTGATAGTAAACATGACCGTTTTGTACCTAGTAAACATGACTGTTTTGATAGTAACTATGACCGTTTTGTACCTGATAAACATGACTGTTTTGTACCTAGTAAACATGACTGTTTTGTACCTAGTAAACATGACCGTTTTGATAGTAAACATGACTGTTTTGTACCTAGTAAACATGACTGTTTTGTACCTAGTAAACATGACTGTTTTGATAGTAAACATGACTGTTTTGTACCTGGTAAACATGACTGTTTTGTACCTAGTAAACATGACCGTTTTGATAGTAAACATGACCGTTTTGTACCTAGTAAACATGACTGTTTTGATAGTAACTATGACCGTTTTGTACCTGGTAAACATGACTGTTTTGTACCTAGTAAACATGACTGTTTTGATAGTAACTATGACCGTTTTGTACCTGGTAAACATGACTGTTTTGTACCTAGTAAACATGACTGTTTTGTACCTAGTAAACATGACTGTTTTGTACCTAGTAAACATGACCGTTTTGATAGTAAACATGACCGTTTTGATAGTAAACATGACTGTTTTGTACCTAGTAAACATGACCGTTTTGTACCTAGTAAACATGACCGTTTTGATAGTAAACATGACTGTTTTGTACCTAGTAAACATGACTGTTTTGATAGTAAACATGACAGTTTTGATAGTAAACATGACTCTTTTGATAGTAAACATGACCGTTTTGATAGTAAACATGACTGTTTTGTACCTAGTAAACATGACCGTTTTGTACCTAGTAAACATGACCGTTTTGATAGTAAACATGACCGTTTTGATAGTAAACATGACTGTTTTGTACCTAGTAAACATGACCGTTTTGATAGTAAACATGACTCTTTTGATAGTAAACATGACCGTTTTGATAGTAAACATGACCGTTTTGATAGTAAACATGACTGTTTTGTACCTAGTAAACATGACCGTTTTGTACCTAGTAAACATGACCGTTTTGATAGTAAACATGACCGTTTTGATAGTAAACATGACTGTTTTGTACCTAGTAAACATGACCGTTTTGATAGTAAACATGACTCTTTTGATAGTAAACATGACCGTTTTGATAGTAAACATGACCGTTTTGATAGTAAACATGACCGTTTTGTACCTAGTAAACATGACCGTTTTGTACCTAGTAAACATGACCGTTTTGTACCTAGTAAACATGACCGTTTTGTACCTAGCAAACATGACCGTTTTGTACCTAGTAAACATGACCGTTTTGTACCTAGTAAACATGACCGTTTTGTACCTAGTAAACATGACCGTTTTGTACCTAGTAAACATGACCGTTTTGTACCTAGTAAACATGACCGTTTTGATAGTAAACATGACCGTTTTGTACCTAGTAAACATGACCGTTTTGTACCTAGTAAACATGACCGTTTTGTACCTAGTAAACATGACCGTTTTGTACCTAGTAAACATGACCGTTTTGTACCTAGTAAACATGACCGTTTTGATAGTAAACATGACCGTGTATGAACACTGTTCTTACACCATAAGGACGGTAGAGAAGGAACACTGTCAGTGTCCATTTGTTGCATGTGTATGTGGGTGCATATATAAGCATTGTGCGCGTGTGTACTGTGTTATGTGTGTGTACTGTGTTATGTGTGTGTAAGAGCATGTGTGTACTGTGTTATGTCTGTTGTGGATCTTCATTGGTCCCGTCTGTCACACATCTGTTCCGGTGTGAGTGCCAATTCTGTGCCTGTGTGTGTGTGCGAGTGCGTGTGCATGTGTGTGTGTGTGTGTGTGCGTGTGTGTATTTGTGTGCTGTGTGTGTGTGCGTGCGTGCGTGCGTGTGTGTGTGTGTGTTTGAGACATTCGGAGTGGATTAAGGTTGTCATCACCCTTCCCTCCATCTGTGTCCGTGTGACTCTTCCTCGCCAATGAGCCACCCCGTCCCCATGGAAACGCCCAGTGAGTGTAAACAATGCCCTAAGTGATTGGACCAGGAACTCCAAACACAACTCATTAGCATAACACATTCTAGTTCAAAACTCTGAAACAGGACTGTCATCAGACGGATTGAACTCTCTCTCTGTGTGTGTGTGTGTGTGTGTGTGTGTGTGTGTGTGTGTGTGTGTGTGTGTGTGTGTGTGTGTGTGTGTGTGTGTGTGTGTGTGTGTGTGTGTGTGTGTGTGTGTGTGTGTGTGTGTGTGTGTGTGTGTGTGTGTGTGTGTACTGTATATCTATGTTCTGAAATAGTGTCCTTCATTTATTATTCATCCAGAATTTAAATGTTTTTTTGAGCAATGGTAAGAAAGCCATAACAAGACAAAGGACTCACAGGTGACCACACACACACACACACACACACACACTTGGAGAAATCACTCATTCTCATCATGGAAAGGAATCAATTTCGAAATCACAACCAAATTTCACCATCAATTTCCACATAGGAGGGAGAGGCCGAACAGAAACTTCTGCTTTGTTCTATCCTGTTGTGTTCCAACACACAAACAAAGTTGCTCTGAAAATCCCCAGAAAACCATGGTGTGATGATTTATCACGCTACCCCTAGTGTTGATGACTCTAAGTGGCAGCCCTATCTCCCTGATCCTGGCACGGCTGTGTGTGTGTGTGTGTGTGTGTGTGTGTGTGTGTGTGTGTGTGTGTGTGTGTGTGTGTGTGTGTGTGTGTGTGTGGGTGCGTGCGTGCGTGCGTGCGTGCGAGAGACAGACAGACAGACAGACAGACAGACAGACAGACAGACAGACAGACAGACAGACAGACAGACAGACAGACAGACAGACAGACAGACAGACAGACAGACAGACAGACAGACAGACAGACAGACAGACAGACAGACAGACAGACAATAGAGAGAGAGTGTAGAGAGTGTAGAGAGTGTATGTGTTTGGAGATGTGTGTTTGTGTATGTTTGGAAGGTATGTGTGTGTGTGTGTTTGGAGGTGTGTGTGTGTGTGTTAGAAGGTGGAGGTGTGTGTGTTAGAAGGTGTGTGTGTGTGTTTGGAGGTGTGTGTGTGTGTGTTAGAAGGTGTGTGTGTGTGTGTTTGGAGGTGTGTGTGTGTGTGTGTTTGGAGGTGTGTGTGTGTGTGTTTGGAGGTGTGTGTGTGTGTGTGTGTTAGAAGGTGTGTGTGTGTGTGTTTGGAGGTGTGTGTGTGTGTGTTAGAAGGTGTGTGTGTGTGTGTTTGGAGGTGTGTGTGTGTGTGTTTGGAAGTGTGTGTGTGTGTGTTTGGAGGTGGAGGTGTGTGTGTTTGGAGGTGGAGGTGTGTGTGTTTGGAGGTGGAGGTGTGTGTGTTTGGAGGTGTGTGTGTGTGTTTGGAGGTGTGTGTGTGTGTGTGTTTGGAGGTGGAGGTGTGTGTGTTTGGAGGTGGAGATGTGTGTGTTTGGAGGTGTAGGTGTGTGTGTGCGCCTATCTCCCTGATCGTGGCCCAGCTGTGGGAGAGGAGATATTTTATAAACTAATCCTCTTATCAGGATATTGTGCTGCTCTCTACACACACACACACACACACACACACACACACACACACACACACACACACACACACACACACACACACACACACACACACACACACACACACACACACACACACACACACACACACACACACACACACACACACACACACATTACTAAGCTTCAGGGGTTGCCCCATATCCTCACTGAAATCAAATCTAAACTCGATCAAATACAAAGGCAAGCTCTGCAAGTGGACACCTGGAACACCAGGATGTGGTCTCGTTGTTCAGTGTGATGAGTAACCTGGTCTGAGACCTGAAGAGTTTCCATGGCTTAGAGGGCTAATACACTCTTCTGGTGTGCAGGAGGCCTGAGCTCCAACCCCAAGCAACGGAGACAAAGCACGACAGTATATTCAGAACAGGTGGTCATGCGTGTAAAGACTCCAACAACAAGCGTCTGCACACACTTTAACCTGCATCTTGCTGTCTGATTTAACTCTCTCTCTCTCTAATACTAACTAGTCTGACCCTGTCCTGAAGAGCTTTACAGAAACTCAGCATACAAACACACCAGAGAGACACATTCTCTCCACTTTGTAGCCCAGAGGCAAAATGGAAAATTTCCCAAACGCTGATTTATAAAAGAGCAGCGTTTGATTTGGAGATCTGGCTGAGCTGTTTATAGAAACTGATGAGAGAGAGAGAGAGAGAGAGAGAGAGAGAGAGAGAGAGAGAGAGAGAGAGAGAGAGAGAGAGAGAGAGAGAGAGAGAGAGAGAGA
>NC_092087.1:32938440-32965940 GCF_045679555.1 Salvelinus alpinus | reverse complement strand
CTCTAACCACTAGGCTACCTGCCTCTAACCACTAGGCTACCTGCCTCTAACCACTAGGCTACCTGTCTCTAACCACTAGGCTACCTGTCTCTAACCACTAGGCTACCTGTCTCTAACCACTAGGCTACCTGTCTCTAACCACTAGGCTACCTGTCTCTAACCACTAGGCTACCTGCCGACCCAATTGATTTGATGTACTTATTTCAACAATTTTGGAGCTTTCAGTATAGTATAATGTTGGTGGGGCTTGTTAACCTGTTTTAATGATCCTCCTGAATCACTATGATCAATAGGTTTTCTTGATTGTACTTTTAACAGAGCTGAGATTTACTTCAACATTCACCCTATTGTTTACACCTATCAGCTTGTTACATCTACATAAGTACCTGGAGAGGAGGGTTAGGGTTCCTTCTGGACCTAACTATACTGGCCCAATAAGTACATGTCCTAGAGAGATCCCTAATTGGGACAGGGGTCAGGGTGTTGTTCATTGGTGGTGGTGGCCTGGGTGCAATACCTACCAGAGGAGTCACCCTAATCTCACATTCTTATCAATATATGTTACTGTCATTATTTGGCAACAGTTACAACACACCGATCTGATTCAAATGAGTTTCTAAAAGGCTGCGTTTCCACAGGCAGCTCCATTCTGATCTTGTTTCAGTTCAGCTCTTTCTACAAGAATTGGGCAATAGATCAGAATTGAGCTGCCTGTGTAAACGCAGCCAATTACACATGTTTGTTCTACATGGTACAGTCCCTATAGAACGTCTACAACCCCTTGAACTGTTTCACATTTTGTTGCGTTACAAAGTGGGATTGAAATACATTGAATTGTATTTTTTTGTCATTCATCTACAAAAATATTCCATCATTTCACAGTGAAAAGACATTTCACTTTGTCAGTCTCAGTTAGTCCACATGCTGCTGAGGCTATGCCAGAGACAGCGCCCCCGGAGGACAACACACACACGCAAATTCATACAAAAAGTCATAGTTAAAATAGTCGTTGCATAACTAGTCAACTCCTTTGTTTAGGCAAGCCTAAATTAGTTCATTGTACATAACAAATCCCATAATAATTTACATGGACCCATAATAATTTTCATGGAGTGTGAAATCATAGAGATTGACGTGAGTTTTGAATCACTACCCCTTCCTCTGTCCCCCGTACATACAACATCTGTAAGGTTCCTCAATGAAGAATTTCAAATCACAGGTTCATCTACAAGCTAAACAGGGAGCTTTTACAAAGCCCCATAAAGAAGGGCAGTGATTGGTAGATGGGTAACAATAACAAATTGAATATATATTTTAATAATTCAAGTTAATAATTGTGCTGTGGATTACCTTTTCTCAATAGGGGGGGCGCTGTTTTCACTTTGTAAAAAATCGCTCCCAAATTAAACTGCCTCATACTCAATTCTTGCTCGTTCAATATGCATATTATTATTACTATTGGATAGAAAACACTCTCTAGTTTCTAAAACCGTTTGAATTATATCTGTGAGTAAAACAGAACTCAAGTTGCAGCAAACTTCCTGTCAGGAAGTGAGAAATCTGAAATCGGGCACTCTGTTCCAGGGTCAGTTTATTAATTTGCATGTAATCTATGGGTCGACATGCACTGCATACGCCCTTCCCTAGATGTCAGTAGGCAGTGAGAATTGGAATGGGGTGTCTGGCTAGATCTGAGGCCGAACAAGACCTGTTGGAGTGACACGTTCACTCTTTTCCTTCATTCGTCATGGCGCGAAGGGTACCCTGGATTGCGTTCTGAAAAGCTATCGTTATATGCGTTAGATATATCCGGCTCTGATTTAATTAGATATATGTGTTAAAAACATCATAATGTAGTTATTTTAAACCGAGTTATATCAGTTTATATCAGTTTCTTGCGATTTTCGGTATTTTATTTGTTTTGCGTTTTGCTGAGTTGGACACTTCCATGCAGCATGGCTAGCATTGGCTAGCGTGCTACAGATGAAGACGACATTCTACAACCGAACAATGATTATTCTGGACAAAGGACAACTTGTAAAAGATTCTGATGGAAGCTCATCAAATAGTAGGAACAATTTATGATGTTAATTCGTATTTCTGTCGAAAATGTAAAGACTACTATTCCGCCATTATTTTCGGTGCTGTGTCGCTATTACGTAAGCTGTTGGTCGTAGTAACGTTATTTAAAAAAAATCTAACACAGCGGTTGCATTAAGAATTAGTGTATCTTTAATTTGCTGTCCAACCTGTATTTTTTTGTCAAGTTTATGATTAGTTATTGATTAGATTAGGTGCCTCTCCAAGATGGCTCCGGACAAATTGTTTGAATTTTGGCTACCTATTCACATTGTTCAACCACGAATTGTACCGCTAAATATGCACATTTTTGAACAAACCTTATATGTATTGTGTAATATGATGTTATAGGACTGTCATCTGATGAAGTTTGAGAAGGTTGGTGGAAAAATGTATATATTTTGCTGGTTTATTCGCTATGCTAACGTGCCTAACGAATCAATGCTGTTGTGTGGTTGGCTATTGTAGTAAGCTAATATAATGCTATATTGTGTTTTCGCTGTAAAACACTTAAAAAATCTGAAATATTGGCTGGATTCACAAGATGTTTGTCTTACATTTGCTGTACACCATGTATTTTTCATAAATGTTTTATGATGAGTATTTAGGTATTTCACGTTGGTGTCTGTAATTATTCTGGCTGCTTCGGCGCTATTTCAGATTGCAGCTGCAATGTAAAACTGTGATTTATACCTGAAATATGCACATTTTTCTAACAAAACATATGCTATACAATAAATCTGTTATTAGACTGTCATCTGATGACGTTGTTTCTTGGTTAGTGACTATTTATATCTTTATTTGGTCGAATTTGTGATAGCTACCTATGCAGTAAAAAAATTGTGAAAAAAAAAAAGTTGGGTCTTTTGCTATGGTGGTTAGCTAATAGAAATACATATTGTGTTTTCCCTGTAAAACATTTTAAAAATCAGAAATGATGGCTGGATTCACAAGATGTGTATCTTTCATCTGGTGTCTTGGACTTGTGATTTCATGATATTTAGATGCTAGTATTTACTTGTGGTGCTATGCTAGGCTATGCTAGTCAGCTTTTTTACTGATGAGGGTGCTCCCGGATCCGGGATTGGGACCAACTAGAAGTTAAACCACACAGACACATCAACGATGCAGTCAACCTCCTGAAGAGCTGCAGGACAGGAATGACAGTGCTTATGGATGTCACCATGAAGCCAATGGGGATTTTTAAACAGCTACAGACGGTTGTGATGAGAGAACTGAGGATGGATCACAACATTGTAGTGACTATTTGACAGAGTGAAAAGAAGAATACAAATACACAGAGAAAAGATATTCCAAAACATTCAACAAGGCACTAAAGTAATGCTGAAGAAAGAAAAAAAAAATCAATGGAACACACTTTTTGGATCGAAATGCAAAGCATTATTTTTGGGGCAAATCCAACACATCACTAAGAGTAACTGCAGAGTAACTGCCTCCTTATTTTCCAGCATGGTGGCGGCTGCATCATGGTTTGGGTATAAAAATCCTACAGGGAAACGTGCTTCAGTCTGCTTTCCACCAGACACTGGGAGAGGAATTCACCTTTCAGCAGGACAATAACCTAAAACACAAAGCCAAATCTACACTGGAGTTGCTTACCAAGAAGACAGTGAATGTTCCTGAGTCGCCAAGTTACAGTTTTGACTTAAATCTGCTTGAAAATATATGTCAAAACATGAAAATGGCTGTCTAGCCATGATCCCCAACACCTTGACAGAGCTTGAAGAATTTTGTAAAGAATAAATGGGCAAATATTGCACAATACAGGTGTGCAAAGCGCTTATGAGAATTACCCAAGAAGATTCACAGCTGTATTCGCTGCCAAAGCTGTTTCTAACATGTATTGACTCATGGGGGTGAATACTTATCTAATCAAGGTACATTACATGTATTGACTCGTGGGGGTGAATACTTATCTAATCAAGGTATATTACATGTATTGACTCGTGGGGGTGAATACTTATCTAATCAATGTACATTACATGTATTGACTCATGGGGGTGAATACTTATCTAATCAAGGTATATTACATGTATTGACTCGTGGGGGTGAATACTTATCTAATCAATGTACATTACATGTATTGACTCATGGGGGTGAATACTTATCTAATCAAGGTACATTACATGTATTGGCTCGTGGGGGTGAATACTTATCTAATCAAGGTATATTACATGTATTGACTCATGGGGGTGAATACTTATCTAATCAAGGTACATTACATGTATTGACTCGTGGGGGTGAATACTTATCTAATCAAGGTATATTACATGTATTGACTCATGGGGGTGAATACTTATCTAATTAAGGTACATTACTTTTTTTCATTAATCTTTTAAAAACATTGTAATTTTTCTTAAACTTTGACATCAGAGTATTTTGTGTAGATTGTTGACAAAAAATGACAATTAAATCCATGTTAAATGACACTTTGTAACACAATATGTGAAGAAATCTAAGGGGGGTGTGAACTTTCTATAGGCACTGTATATTTACATTTACATTTAAGTCATTTAGCAGACGCTCTTATCCAGAGCGACTTACAAATTGGTGCGTTCACCTTATGACATCCAGTGGAACAGCCACTTTACAATAGTGCATCTAAATCTTTTAAGGGGGGGGTGAGAAGGATTACTTTATCCTATCCTAGGTATTCCTTAAAGAGGTGGGGTTTCAGGTGTCTCCGGAAGGTGGTGATTGACTCCGCTGTCCTGGCGTCGTGAGGGAGTTTGTTCCACCATTGGGGGGCCAGAGCAGCGAACAGTTTTGACTGGGCTGAGCGGGAACTGTACTTCCTCAGTGGTAGGGAGGCGAGCAGGCCAGAGGTGGATGAACGCAGTGCCCTTGTTTGGGTGTAGGGCCTGATCAGAGCCTGGAGGTACTGAGGTGCCGTTCCCCTCACAGCTCCGTAGGCAAGCACCATGGTCTTGTAGCGGATGCGAGCTTCAACTGGAAGCCAGTGGAGAGAGCGGAGGAGCGGGGTGACGTGAGAGAACTTGGGAAGGTTGAACACCAGACGGGCTGCGGCGTTCTGGATGAGTTGTAGGGGTTTAATGGCACAGGCAGGGAGCCCAGCCAACAGCGAGTTGCAGTAATCCAGACGGGAGATGACAAGTGCCTGGATTAGGACCTGCGCCGCTTCCTGTGTGAGGCAGGGTCGTACTCTGCGGATGTTGTAGAGCATGAACCTACAGGAACGGGCCACCGCCTTGATGTTAGTTGAGAACGACAGGGTGTTGTCCAGGATCACGCCAAGGTTCTTAGCGCTCTGGGAGGAGGACACAATGGAGTTGTCAACCGTGATGGCGAGATCATGGAACGGGCAGTCCTTCCCCGGGAGGAAGAGCAGCTCCGTCTTGCCGAGGTTCAGCTTGAGGTGGTGATCCGTCATCCACACTGATATGTCTGCCAGACATGCAGAGATGCGATTCGCCACCTGGTCATCAGAAGGGGGAAAGGAGAAGATTAGTTGTGTGTCGTCTGCATAGCAATGATAGGAGAGACCATGTGAGGTTATGACAGAGCCAAGTGACTTGGTGTATAGCGAGAATAGGAGAGGGCCTAGAACAGAGCCCTGGGGGACACCAGTGGTGAGAGCACGTGGTGAGGAGACAGATTCTCGCCACGCCACCTGGTAGGAGCGACCTGTCAGGTAGGACGCAATCCAAGCGTGGGCCGCGCCGGAGATGCTCAACTCGGAGAGGGTGGAGAGGAGGATCTGATGGTTCACAGTATCGAAGGCAGCCGATAGGTCTAGAAGGATGAGAGCAGAGGAGAGAGAGTTAGCTTTAGCAGTGCGGAGCGCCTCCGTGATACAGAGAAGAGCAGTCTCAGTTGAATGACTAGTCTTGAAACCTGACTGATTTGGATCAAGAAGGTCATTCTGAGAGAGATAGCGGGAGAGCTGGCCAAGGACGGCACGTTCAAGAGTTTTGGAGAGAAAAGAAAGAAGGGATACTGGTCTGTAGTTGTTGACATCGGAGGGATCGAGTGTAGGTTTTTTCAGAAGGGGTGCAACTCTCGCTCTCTTGAAGACGGAAGGGACGTAGCCAGCGGTCAGGGATGAGTTGATGAGCGAGGTGAGGTAAGGGAGAAGGTCTCCGGAAATGGTCTGGAGAAGAGAGGAGGGGATAGGGTCAAGCGGGCAGGTTGTTGGGCGGCCGGCCGTCACAAGACGCGAGATTTCATCTGGAGAGAGAGGGGAGAAAGAGGTCAGAGCACAGGGTAGGGCAGTGTGAGCAGAACCAGCGGTGTCGTTTGACTTAGCAAACGAGGATCGGATGTCGTCGACCTTCTTTTCAAAATGGTTGACGAAGTCATCTGTAGAGAGGGAGGAGGGGGGGGGAGGGGGAGGAGGATTCAGGAGGGAGGAGAAGGTGGCAAAGAGCTTCCTAGGGTTAGAGGCAGATGCTTGGAATTTAGAGTGGTAGAAAGTGGCTTTAGCAGCAGAGACAGAAGAGGAAAATGTAGAGAGGAGGGAGTGAAAGGATGCCAGGTCCGCAGGGAGGCGAGTTTTCCTCCATTTCCGCTCGGCTGCCCGGAGCCCTGTTCTGTGAGCTCGCAATGAGTCGTCGAGCCACGGAGCGGGAGGGGAGGACCGAGCCGGCCTGGAGGATAGGGGACATAGAGAATCAAAGGATGCAGAAAGGGAGAAGAGGAGGGTTGAGGAGGCAGAATCAGGAGATAGGTTGGAGAAGGTTTGAGCAGAGGGAAGAGATGATAGGATGGAAGAGGAGAGGGTAGCGGGGGAGAGAGAGCGAAGGTTGGGACGGCGCGATACCATCCGAGTAGGGGCAGTGTGGGAAGTGTTGGATGAGAGCGAGAGGGAAAAGGATACAAGGTAGTGGTCGGAGACTTGGAGGGGAGTTGCAATGAGATTAGTGGAAGAACAGCATCTAGTAAAGATGAGGTCGAGCGTATTGCCTGCCTTGTGAGTAGGGGGGGAAGGTGAGAGGGTGAGGTCAAAAGAGGAGAGGAGTGGAAAGAAGGAGGCAGAGAGGAATGAGTCAAAGGTAGACGTGGAGAGGTTAAAGTCGCCCAGAACTGTGAGAGGTGAGCCGTCCTCAGGAAAGGAGCTTATCAAGGCATCAAGCTCATTGATGAACTCTCCGAGGGAACCTGGAGGGCGATAAATGATAAGGATGTTAAGCTTGAAAGGGCTGGTAACTGTGACAGCATGGAATTCAAAGGAGGCGATAGACAGATGGGTAAGGGGAGAAAGAGAGAATGACCACTTGGGAGAGATGAGGATCCCGGTGCCACCACCCCGCTGACCAGAAGCTCTCGGGGTGTGCGAGAACACGTGGGCGGACGAAGAGAGAGCAGTAGGAGTAGCAGTGTTATCTGTGGTGATCCATGTTTCCGTCAGTGCCAAGAAGTCGAGGGACTGGAGGGAGGCATAGGCTGAGATGAACTCTGCCTTGTTGGCCGCAGATCGGCAGTTCCAGAGGCTACCGGAGACCTGGAACTCCACGTGGGTCGTGCGTGCTGGGACCACCAGATTAGGGTGGCCGCGGCCACGCGGTGTGGAGCGTTTGTATGGTCTGTGCAGAGAGGAGAGAACAGGGATAGACAGACACATAGTTGACAGGCTACAGAAGAGACTAAGCTAATGCAAAGGAGATTGGAATGACAAGTGGACTACGCGTCTCGAATGTTCAGAAAGTTAAGCTTACGTAGCAAGAATCTTATTGACTAGAATGATTAAGATGATACAGTACTGCTGAAGTAGGCTAGCTGGCAGTGGCTGCGTTGTTGACTTAGTAGGCTAGCTGGCAGTGGCTGCGTTGTTGACACTACACTAATCAAGTCGTTCCGTTGAGTGTAATAGTTTCTACAGTGCTGCTATTCGGGGGCTAGCTGGCTAGCTAGCAGTGTTGATTACGTTACGTTGCGCTAAAAGAACGACAGTAGCTGGCTAGCTAACCTAGAAAATCGCTCTAGACTACACAATTATCTTTGATACAAAGACGGCTATGTAGCTAGCTGTGTAGCTAGCTACGATCAAACAAATCCAACCGTTGTACTGTAATGAAATGAAATGAAAATGTGATACTACCTGTGGAGCGACGCGGAATGCGACCGGGTTGTTGAGTGCGGAAGTTCTATTCGGTAGACGTTGGCTAGCTGTTGGCTAGCTAGCAGTGTCTCCTATGTTAAGGACGACAAATAGCTGGCTAGCTAACCTCGGTAAATTAAGATAATCACTCTAAAACTACACACTCTAAACTACACAATTATCTTGGATACGAAGACAGCAAAGACAACTATGTAGCTAGCTAACACTACACTAATCAAGTCGTTCAGTTGAGTGTAATAGTTGCTACAGTGCTGCTATTCGGTAGACGGTGGACGTTTGCTAGCTGGCTAGCTGCTGGGCAGATAGCAGTGTAGACTGCGTTAGGACGACGTAATACGATAATTACGCAATTATTTTTGATACAAAGACGGCTATGTAGCTAGCTAAGAAGAAATTGCTAAGATTAGACAAATCAAACCGTTGTACTATAATTGAATGTAATGAAAAGTTATACTACCTGCGGACCAAAGCGCAAATGCGACCGCTCGCTCCAACCCGGAAGATGTGTATATGTGTTGAAGATTTCAAAACTACGATATTCTCTGAGATGCTCAGCTATATAGAATGAATAAATACTGATCATTTATGAGGGAGTGGAAATGTAATAATTTGTGCTCAAGGAGAAAACCTACAGATTCCCATCTTTCAATGAGAAACTAATTTTAATTAGCATATTTTTCTGAGAACGTGTGAGAAGGGTGAATCCCCTCACGGGTCTCAAATACCCTAGCGCTATATGTATGCTTCCTGTTCTTAAGTTTTGTGTTTGCGTCTTTTACGTTCGGTTTTGTACATCAGCTTCAAAACAGCTGGGTACCTATTGAAAAGGTATTTCACAGCGGTTTAGATGGTAGAATGATTCTCTACTCTATGCATTGCTTGTTTTGCCACATAAACTGAAATTAGGTGAATTATTCTAATTTCAGAAACCAGGAAATGCCAGAGCGATTTCTGCATATTGCACCTTTAATATATTATATTCTGAGAACATCCATGTGTTGAAAGGATTGCAAAATGGCGGACGGAAGACAGGGTGGTGCGGCAGGCGCCGCTTCTCATTCGAATGCTGTAATTTTTTCTAAACCATCAGGTGTACGCCGACCCCAGCTAAGTAACTCATGCAAAGAATTAAAGCGCAATTATGTGTTTTATCTCCAGTACTCTGCCATGATTGTCAGTTATGTAGCTGCTCTACTGATAATCTCACTGTGTCCTTGCTGGGATGACACAATCAGTCTACTACCGGAGAATATCAACACCAAACACATTGGTTCACCGTTCCACGGGAGCGGACAGTACACAGCATACCATAATGTTCTGAATAATGGCCAAGTCTACCTCGCTCCTTATTCTACTGAACCGCTTAGGCGTAACAAACACAAGTCCAACATTTATCGGAAACTGTTAAACTACCTGTTCACTACCCTCCTGCTCTCCGGGGAAGTGCAACTCGATCCTGGGCCTAACATCACCGAGCCAGCGATACGCACCGGAGTGGAAAGCGGTGGATGGCCTCGTCCACTGATCGTCGCCGCTGTGGAGGTGTGTGAGTGCTATGGTCCCATGGTTTCTCTCGACTCACCCGGCTCCAGGATAGATTTTGACTCTTCAAACATACCAAAGTCGCTATATGCGATCCCTGACTCTGCTTCTGGTACGCAAGCTGTTTTAATTAGTTCCCCGCATCCAGTGCAGGCGGGAGGGATTGTTAATTGCGCTACCGAACTGCCCCTAATCAAAACGAAACAAAACGGCATAAACCCAGCCGTCAGAAAACACAGAAAATTTTACTTTTTTCAATGTGTCAATCACTCTCGAGTCATCTGGGACCCACGAGCGAAGCCCAAGGGACATTCGTAGTGTCATTCCAAAAAGTGATCAAATTCAACATCTACTCACAGACTCCAACCTTGACTTTCTCTGCCTCTCAGAGACATGGCTCCATAAAAACTCTCCATCTGCTGCTTTGATTGTGCCTGGCTACAATGTTTTCAGGAGAGACAGGACTGAAGGAAGAGGAGGGGGTGTGATGATTTACATTAAAGAACATATCCGATGTAAACAGATTGAGTGGTCATGTGATAATGAACTAGAATGTATTGGCCTGAACATTACACTGTCTCCCCAAATGTCTTTTACCCTCATTGGAATGTATAGAGCGCCTTCCACCAAAAGTGTTTTTTTTAATCAGTTTAATAACATGCTTAGGGAATGTGATTTGGGGAAAGAGGTCATCTTAATGGGAGATTTTAACATTAATTAAGAAGACAAGTCTTGTAGGAAAACCCTCAAATGGATCACTAATACCTTTGACCTTACACAGCTAGTTAAAGGGCCAACCAGGGTGACTTGTTGCTCTAAAACACAGATTGATTTGGTGTTCAGTAATAAACCAGCGAGAGTGACTAAATCATTCAATATGGTTGAATATGGTTACAATATGGTTACTGTTATCTGATCATAATCTGACACTTATAGCCAGAAAGCTTTCTAAGAACAGGTTTAACCTCTCTACTGTTAGAAAGCCGGATCAACCAAGAGTGAATTAAATTATTTTGAAAACACAATTAAGGGAATTAACTGGAATGATCTCTTGTCCTATACAGATGTGGAAGCTGATAGTCAGGTTTTTCTATCCACAATCCAGACTACATTAAATGGTTTCCTAAAGAAAATCAAATCCAAACCTGGCCAAAAGAGCACTCTTCCTTGGCTAAATGGAGAAATCTGGAAATTGATGAAAGAACGAGATTATTATCTAAAAATAGCCCTAAGATCCAAATTAGAGCATGACAGACGTAGGTTTACCATGTTGAGAAATAAGGTGATGAAAGAAATCAGACAGGCCAAGGCAAACTTTTTTATTAACATAATTGGGGAAGCAAAGGGAAATTCTAAACTGATCTGGGAGAATCTAAAAAAGTTAACAGGGAAAGACCATAGTAACACTGCAAAAAGACTAGAAATCATGGTGAATAACAATCTAACACAGGATGCAGTTGAAATAGCAATAGCCTTCAATTCCTACTTTATTGACTCTGTCAGGGTACTGACACAGAACCCCTCCACTGGTTTCTTGGGCTCAGTGCTTGTAAATGACGCTCAACCTGTCTTCATCATAAGGGAGGTTTCTGAGTCAAAGGTGAACAAGGTGATTAGCTCACTAAAGAACTCTAAAGCCAAAGATGTGTTTGGGATGGACTCTACCTTTCTTAAAAACTACAAAGAGTCACTCATTGGCCCCATTACTAAGGTCACCAACACATCTATTGGTCTCGGGGTGTTTCCAAGGGTATGGAAGTCGGCCATAATAACGGCCATCTTTAAATCAGGCGACCCTGCTGACGTGAGTAACTACAGGCCCATTAGTATACTACCTGTGGTGTCAAAGGTTGCTGAAAAGTGTGTAGCAGAACAACTGATTGCCCACCTCAACAACAGCCCCTTCACATTACATTCCATGCAGTTTGGCTTCAGAGCGAAACACTCCACAGAAACGGCCAACTGCTTTCTTCTGGAAAATGTGAAGTCCAAGATGGACAAAGGGGGCGTTGTTGGGGCTGTGTTTCTGGACCTAAGGAAGGCTTTTGATACTGTTAACCATGAGATTCTCATCACAAAATTGTCCAAGTTCAACTTTTCCCCCGATGCCTTGAGATGGATGAAATCATACCTTGAAGGCAGAACTCAGTGTGTCAGAGTGAGCAATGAGCTGTCGCCCACTCTTAGCTATGATGTGGGCGTGCCCCAAGGGTCAATACTGGGGCCCCTCCTGTTCAGCCTGTACATTAATGATCTGCCTTCTGTCTGTACTGGATCTGAAGTTCAAATGTATGCAGATGATACAGTGATATATGTGCATGCAAAGAGCAAACAACAAGCTGCACAAGAACTCACTACTGTAATGGTCCAGGTTACAAAGTGGCTCAGTAACTCGTGTTTGCATCTCAATGTGAAAAAAACTGTTTGCATGTTCTTCACAAAGAGGGCAACAGATGCTACTGAGCCAGATGTCTATGTGTCAGGGGAGAAGCTCCAGGTGGTATCTGATTTTAAGTATCTTGGCATCGTACTTGATTCCAACCTCTCTTTTAAAAAGCATGTGAAAAAGGTAATTCAAATAACCAAATTCAACCTAGCTAATTTCCGATTTATACGAAATTGTTTGACTACAGAGGTAGCAAAACTGTACTTCAAATCTATGATACTCCCCCACTTAACATACTGCTTGACTAGTTGGGCCCAAGCTTGCTGTACAACAGTAAGACCTATTCAGTCTGGCTCTCAAACAGGCTCTCTGGCTCTCAAACAGGCTCTCAAAGTGCTTGATAGGAAGCCCAATAGCCATCATTACTGTTACATCCTCAGAAAGCATGAGCTCCTGAGTTGGGAAAATCTTGTGCAATACACCGATGCATGTCTTGTATTCAAGATCCTAAATGGCTTGGCTCCCCCTCCACTCAGTATTTTTGTTAAACAGAAAACCCAAACATATGGCAGCAGATCCACAAGGTCTGCCATGAGAGGTGACTGTATAGTTCCCCTAAGGAAAAGCACCTTTAGTAAATCCGCTTTTTCTGTGAGAGCTTCCCATGTCTGGAATACACTGCCATCAGACACACATAACTGCACCACCTATCACACTTTCACAAAATGCTTGAAGACATGGCTAAAGTTCAATCAGATTTGTGAACATGGTCCCTAGCTGTGTGTTGCCGCTTTCCATGTCTGTTGTCTGTAACTTGTGAGGTGTGGAAACACTTTGTTGCTTTTATGAATTTTGTCTTGCTGCTTTTTGTTCTATGTTGCTCTGTCTGTATGCTACGTCTTGCTTGTCCTATGTTGCTATGTCTGTATGCTATGTCTTGTTCTATGTTGCTATTGTCTATATTGTAATTGTTTTTAATAACCTGCCCAGGGACTGCGGTTGAAAATTAGCCGGCTGGCTAAAACCGGCACTTTTACTGAAACGTTGATTAATGTGCACTGTCCCTATAAAAATAAACTCAAACTCAAACTCAAACATGACAACCCTGTTCTGTGTATGTTTGATGTGACGTTGATGGAATGTTCTCCTAACCCTCAGAAAACGGGACACAGGAACGTTCTAACAACATCCCATAAAAAGCGTCTAGAACATTAATGCTGTATATTCTGAGAACATTCTAACCACATTCCAGATAAGTTCTGCTTGACATTACTAGAATGTTCTCCTAACTTTCACACAACAACATGCTAAAAAGGTTCTCAGAGATAGATTGTTCCCCTAACTAATAGAAAACTGGACACTCAAACTTTATGGGAACATTACGGGTAACATTACAAAAATGTTCTCTCCTTAGAATTGTTAGCTGGGTTTCTGCTATCAGAAAGAAATGCCTTGTTTCAGCTGGTGGGTTTTGATAAGGTGGCTCAACTGGCAGAACTGGAGGTGTGTGTGTGTGTGTGTGTGTGTTTGTGTGTCCATGTGTTTGTGTGTCCATGTGTTTGTGTGTCCATGTGTTTGTGTGTCCATGTGTTTGTGTGTATGCATGCGTGCGTACGTGTGTGTGTGTGTGTGTCCGTGTGTTTGTGTGTATACATGCGTGTGTACGTGTGTGTGTGTGTGTTTCCGTGTGTTTGTGTGTATGCATGCGTGTGTACGTGTGTGTGTGGTGTGTGTGTGAGGGGTTTTGATGAGGTGAATCACCTTCTGAAGGGGCTGCTGTTCTGTAACTGGAGTCTCTTGGTGACCCAAGACAGATTCTCAGCTCCGGGGAGAGGCATTCCAGAAGCTGTCACGCTCCCAGCCTTAAGTAAACCCTGTGGCTCCCAGCCTTAAGTAAACCCTGTGGCTCCCAGCCTTAAGTAAACCCTGTGGCTCCCAGCCTTAAGTAAACCCTGTGGCTCCCAGCCTTAAGTAAACCCTGTGGCTCCCAGCCTTAAGTAAACCCTGTGGCTCCCAGCCTTAAGTAAACCCTGTGGCTCCCAGCCTTAAGTAAACCCTGTGGCTCCCAGCCTTAAGTAAACCCTGTGGCTCCCAGCCTTAAGTAAACCCTGTGGCTCCCAGCCTTAAGTAAACCCTGTGGCGTAACCACTGAGGAGAACAGCAGGAGGTTGCTGAAAGAGTCACATCAGGCACTTACTTACAGCGCCCGCATTGAATGAAACTCAGAGAGCGAAAAGCCCTTACGCATATCTGCAACACCTGCAGCACCTGCCTGTTTAACGCCACACTCGGCATCACAATCACATACACACACACGCTCAAACACACACACACACACACACACACACACATCAACGTCAAGTTGAGACACATAGTTGGCTGCAGAGCTATAGTTGGCTGCAGGTAAAATAACCCACTTCAGAAACTGGGCTGCTACCAACCCAACTGCATTCAGGACAGAGACATTCAGAGACTGTTGCACAGTAGGTTGAAATAGAAGCAAATCCTTTTCAAACGGATAACGCAATTGAATGTTGTTATTGCATTAGCTCAGGTTGATTCTGTTTGATCCTATAGAAGTGCTGCCCCAATGGGACAATGTCTGACTGTGTATCAGGGCAGTGGGACCATGTCTGACTGTGTACCAGGGCAGTGGGACCATGTCTGACTGTGTACCAGGGCAGTGGGACAATGTCTGACTGTGTACCAGGGCAGTGGGACCATGTCTGACTGTGTACCAGGACAGTGGCACAATGTCTGACTGTGTACCAGGGCAGTGGGACCATGTCTGCCTGTGTACCAGGATAGTGGCACAATGTCTGACTGTGTACCAGGGCAGTGGGACCATGTCTGACTGTGTACCAGGGCAGTGAGACCATGTCTGACTGTGTACCAGGGCGGTGGGACCATGTCTGACTGTGTACCAGGGTGGTGGGACCATGTCTGACTGTGTACCAGGGCAGTGAGACCATGTCTGACTGTGTACCAGGGCGGTGGGACCATGTCTGACTGTGTACCAGGGCAGTGGGACCATGTCTGCCTGTGTACCAGGGCAGTGGGACCATGTCTGCCTGTGTACCAGGGCGGTGGGACCATGTCTGACTGTGTACCAGGGTGGTGGGACCATGTCTGACTGTGTACCAGGGTGGTGGGACCATGTCTGACTGTGTACCAGGGCAGTGGGACCATGTCTGTCATTGTACCATGGCAGTGGGACCATGTCTGACTGTGTACCAGGGCAGTGTGACCATGTCTGCCTGTGTACCAGGGCAGTGTGACCATGTCTGCCTGTGTACCAGGGCAGTGGGACCATGTCTGCCTGTGTACCAGGGCAGTGGGACCATGTCTGCCTGTGTACCAGGGCAGTTGGACCATGTCTGCCTGTGTACCAGGGCAGTGTGACCATGTCTGCCTGTGCACCAGGGCAGTGGGACCATGTCTGCCTGTGTACCAGGGCAGTGGGACCATGTCTGCCTGTGTACCAGGGCAGTGGGACCATGTCTGACTGTGTACCAGGGCAGTTGGACCATGTCTGCCTGTGTACCAGGGAAGTGGGACCATGTCTGACTGTGTACCAGGGCAGTGGGACCATGTCTGACTGTGTACCAGGGCAGTGGGACCATGTCTGACTGTGTACCAGGGCAGTGGGACCATGTCTGACTGTGTACCAGGGCAGTGGGACCATGTCTGACTGTGTACCAGGGCGGTGGGACCATGTCTGACTGTGTACCAGGGCGGTGGGACCATGTCTGACTGTGTACCAGGGCGGTGGGACCATGTCTGACTGTGTACCAGGGCGGTGGGACAATGTCTGCCTGTGTACCAGGGCGGTGGGACCATGTCTGACTGTGTACCAGGGAAGTGGGACCATGTCTGACTGTGTACCAGGGCAGTGGGACCATGTCTGACTGTGTACCAGGGCAGTGGGACCATGTCTGACTGTGTACCAGGGCAGTGGGACCATGTCTGACTGTGTACCAGGGCAGTGGGACCATGTCTGACTGTGTACCAGGGCAGTGGGACCATGTCTGACTGTGTACCAGGGCAGTGGGACCATGTCTGACTGTGTACCAGGGCAGTGGCACAATGTCTGACTGTGTACCAGAGCAGTTGGACCATGTCTGACTGTGTACCAGGGCAGTGGGACCATGTCTGACTGTGTACCAGGGCAGTGGGACCATGTCTGACTGTGTACCAGGGCAGTTGGACCATGTCTGACTGTGTACCAGGGCAGTGGGACCATGTCTGACTGTGTACCAGGGCAGTGGGACCATGTCTGCCTGTGTACCAGGGCAGTGGGACCATGTCTGACTGTGTACCAGGGCAGTGGGACCATGTCTGACTGTGTACCAGGGCAGTGGGACCATGTCTGACTGTGTACCAGGGCGGTGGGACCATGTCTGACTGTGTACCAGGGCGGTGGGACCATGTCTGACTGTGTACCAGGGCGGTGGGACCATGTCTGACTGTGTACCAGGGAGGTGGGACCATGTCTGACTGTGTACCAGGGCGGTGGGACCATGTCTGACTGTGTACCAGGGCGGTGGGACCATGTCTGCCTGTGTATCAGGGCGGTGTGACCATGTCTGACTGTGTACCAGGGAGGTGGGACCATGTCTGACTGTGTACCAGGGCAGTGGGACCATGTCTGACTGTGTACCAGGGCAGTGTGACCATGTCTGCCTGTGTACCAGGGCAGTTGGACCATGTCTGACTGTGTACCAGGGCAGTTGGACCATGTCTGACTGTGTACCAGGGCAGTGGGACCATGTCTGACTGTGTACGAGGGCAGTGGGACCATGTCTGACTGTGTACCAGGGCAGTGGGACCATGTCTGCCTGTGTACCAGGGCAGTGGGACCATGTCTGCCTGTGTACCAGGGCAGTGGGACCATGTCTGACTGTGTACCAGGGCAGTGGGACCATGTCTGACTGTGTACCAGGGTAGTGGGACCATGTCTGCCTGTGTACCAGGGCAGTGGGACCATGTCTGCCTGTGTACCAGGGCAGTGGGACCATGTCTGACTGTGTACCAGGGCAGTGAGACCATGTCTGACTGTGTACCAGGGCAGTGGGACCATGTCTGCCTGTGTACCAGGGCAGTGGGACCATGTCTGCCTGTGTACCAGGGCAGTGGGACCATTTCTGCCTGTGTACCAGGGCAGTGGGACCATGTCTGCCTGTGTACCAGGGCAGTGGGACCATGTCTGACTGTGTACCAGGACAGTGGGACCATGTCTGACTGTGTACCAGGGCAGTGGGACCATGTCTGACTGTGTACCAGGGCAGTGGGACCATGTCTGACTGTGTACCAGGGCAGTGGGACCATGTCTGCCAGTGTACCAGGGCAGTTGGACCATGTCTGCCTGTGTACCAGGGCAGTGGGACCATGTCTGCTAGCATCTTCTTCAATTAGGAGTGTTTGGTCTTAACAGCGCTCCAGCGTCGGCTAACCCACCACTCCCTCGGGAGCTGGCCGCCAATCTCCCTGAGTCAACACACACACCACACACCACACACCACACACCACACACACATCAATAAGTCAACTCGTTGAAGAGAGTAGGCCAGAGACAGCGCCCCCGGAGGACAACACACACACAGGAGTAGACTGAATCATAAAGGCTGAAGCAGTAACAGACATTTCGTATCGAGGGTGTGATGCAATTACGGAGCCTCCGGAGGCATGCAGAGGACACATTGAGTTCCGCACCACATTGCCATGCGCTTCCTCCGTGAAGATCAACAAGTATGAACGCCCTGACAGAGGACGTATCACCGTAAATGCTGCAAGGCAGATGTCGTATTGACCACGCATCGCCTTTAAGGCTGAAGCAGAGGCAAGCAGTAATGTTGTGGTGCTGGAGTCAG
Organism: Salvelinus alpinus; assembly: GCF_045679555.1. Classification (NCBI taxonomy): domain Eukaryota; kingdom Metazoa; phylum Chordata; class Actinopteri; order Salmoniformes; family Salmonidae; genus Salvelinus; species Salvelinus alpinus. The sequence goes on along the minus strand of NC_092087.1, from coordinate 32,947,963 downwards.
TAATGTTGTGGTGCTGGAGTCAGTAATGTTGTGGTGCTGGAGTCAGTAGTGTTGTGGTGCTGGAGTCAGTAGTGGTGTGGTGCTGGAGTCAGTAGTGTTGTGGTGCTGGAGTCAGTAGTGTTGTGGTGCTGGAGTCAGTAATGTTGTGGTGCTGGAGTTAGTAATGTTGTGGTGCTGGAGACAGTAGTGTTTATGGTGCTGGAGACAGTAGTGTTGTGGTGCTGGAGTCAGTAATGTTGTGGTGCTGGAGTTAGTAATGTTGTGGTGCTGGAGACAGTAGTGTTGTGGTGCTGGAGTCAGTAATGTTGTGGTGCTGGAGTCAGTAGTGTTGTGGTGCTGGAGTCAGTAATGTTGTGGTGCTGGAGTTAGTAATGTTGTGGTGCTGGAGACAGTAGTGTTTATGGTGCTGGAGACAGTAGTGTTGTGGTGCTGGAGACAGTAGTGTTGTGGTGCTGGAGACAGTAGTGTTGTGGTGCTGGAGTCAGTAATGTTGTGGTGCTGGAGTCAGTAGTGTTGTGGTGCTGGAGACAGTAGTGTTGTGGTGCTGGAGTCAGTAGTGTTGTGGTGCTGGAGACAGTAGTGCTGTGGTGCTGGAGACAGTAGTGTTGTGGTGCTGGAGTCAGTAGTGTTGTGGTGCTGGAGACAGTAGTGTTGTGGTGCTGGAGTCAGTAATGTTGTGGTGCTGGAGACAGTAGTGTTGTGGTGCTGGAAACAGTAGTGTTGTGGTGCTGGAGACAGTAGTGTTGTGGTGCTGGAGACAGTAATGTTGTGGTGCTGGAGACAGTAGTGTTGTGGTGCTGGAGTCAGTAATGTTGTGGTGCTGGAGTCAGTAATGTTGTGGTGCTGGAGTCAGTAATGTTGTGGTGCTGGAGTCAGTAGTGTTGTGGTGCTGGAGACAGTAGTGTTGTGGTGCTGGAGTCAGTAGTGTTGTGGTGCTGGAGTCGGTAATGTTGTGGTGCTGGAGACAGTAGTGTTGTGGTGCTGGAGTCAGTAATGTTGTGGTGCTGGAGTCAGTAATGTTGTGGTGCTGGAGTCAGTAATGTTGTGGTGCTGGAGTCAGTAATGTTGTGGTGCTGGAGACAGTAGTGTTGTGGTGCTGGAGTCAGTAGTGTTGTGGTGCTGGAGACAGTAATGTTGTGGTGCTGGAGACAGTAGTGTTGTGGTGCTGGAGTCAGTAATGTTGTGGTGCTGGAGACAGTAGTGTTGTGGTGCTGGAGTCAGTAGTGTTGTGGTGCTGGAGTCAGTAGTGTTGTGGTGCTGGAGTCAGTAGTGTTGTGGTGCTGGAGTCAGTAATGTTGTGGTGCTGGAGTCAGTAATGTTGTGGTGCTGGAGACAGTAGTGTTGTGGTGCTGGAGACAGTAATGTTGTGGTGCTGGAGAGAGTAGTGTTGTGGTGTTGGAGTCAGTAGTGTTGTGGTGCTGGAGACAGTAGTGTTGTGGTGCTGGAGACAGTAGTGTTGTGGTGCTGGAGACAGTAGTGTTGTGGTGCTGGAGTTAGTAATGTTGTGGTGCTGGAGTCAGTAGTGTTGTGGTGCTGGAGACAGTAGTGTTGTGGTGCTGGAGTCAGTAATGTTGTGGTGCTGGAGACAGTAGTGTTGTGGTGCTGGAGTCAGTAATGTTGTGGTGCTGGAGTCAGTAGTGTTGTGGTGCTGGAGACAGTAGTGTTGTGGTGCTGGAGTCAGTAATGTTGTGGTGCTGGAGGCAGTAGTGTTGTGGTGCTGGAGAGAGTAGTGTTGTGGTGTTGGAGTCAGTAGTGTTGTGGTGCTGGAGACAGTAGTGTTGTGGTGCTGGAGACAGTAGTGTTGTGGTGCTGGAGACAGTAGTGTTGTGGTGCTGGAGTTAGTAATGTTGTGGTGCTGGAGTCAGTAGTGTTGTGGTGCTGGAGACAGTAGTGTTGTGGTGCTGGAGTCAGTAATGTTGTGGTGCTGGAGACAGTAGTGTTGTGGTGCTGGAGTCAGTAGTGTTGTGGTGCTGGAGACAGTAGTGTTGTGGTGCTGGAGACAGTAGTGTTGTGGTGCTGGAGTCAGTAATGTTGTGGTGCTGGAGACAGTAGTGTTGTGGTGCTGGAGACAGTAGTGTTGTGGTGCTGGAGTCAGTAATGTTGTGGTGCTGGAGACAGTAGTGTTGTGGTGCTGGAGTCAGTAATGTTGTGGTGCTGGAGTCAGTAATGTTGTGGTGCTGGAGACAGTAGTGTTGTGGTGCTGGAGACAGTAGTGTTGTGGTGCTGGAGACAGTAGTGTTGTGGTGCTGGAGACAGTAATGTTGTGGTGCTGGAGTCAGTAATGTTGTGGTGCTGGAGACAGTAGTGCTGTGGTGCTGGAGACAGTAGTGTTGTGGTGCTGGAGACAGTAATGTTGTGGTGCTGGAGACAGTAGTGTTGTGGTGCTGGAGACAGTAATGTTGTGGTGCTGGAGACAGTAATGTTGTGGTGCTGGAGTAAGTACTGGGTCTAGTCGATGACAGCTGAGGATGGCTGAGCAGCGCCACGATGGGAGCTGTATGAAGTGATGGACAGGTGTGTGTGTGTAGGTGGGACACACTGAGGTCATTCATGCAAGAGACCTGGCTCCACTGTCCCCTGTGAGTGTGTGTGCATGTGTTTTCACAGATGGGCCTGACTGGAGCATGCTGGGTAAAACGAGGTCCTCGCTCGTCCCTCCGAACACTGACCTCACACCTCGTTTGAAAACCTCATACACACAGCTAATACACTCAGGGCTGCTATTGAACCACATGGAATGCCTGGAGGTCGTGGTGTATGGGGAATACTGTTGTGGTTGGGATGTAGACACGTGCAGCCAACATCCTAGCCATGACACTTTCACAATATACCCCTTAAGGCATTTTAGTTATCAAGCTTCCTTGCATTCATGTGACTAAAGCTGGTTCACAAACGTTTAATACTGGGTCGTTCCCCACCCACCATCCCAGATTGTTCTGAAATCGTTTCTGTAGTTAGCAACAGGTAATATTGGCATTCCTGAAACATTATTTTGTTGAAATACAATTCTATCGCTGAGAAATTAAGCTAATTGTTTGCATACAAATTCATTATTTTAATGTATAGGATTCAGATAATATTCAATAAATATAGTACCCAACATCTGATTTGGACCAAACTTCTTCCTACCAATGATTAAACATGAGGAATCCCCCCCTAAAATTCTAAAGCCACTCACGGACCCGCTGTGTACTCCCTATGAATCTGGTGATGTTTATGTCCCTGTTCAGAGAAATTAGTCATTGAAGTCGATTGCATTATTTACCATAAAGTAGTGTGAAAGTACCAGGCTCTGACCACTAGATGCCGCTGTTCCTTCTATACCGCCACACTTATCCATGTGGCGGATCTCTTGTGTATTAAATGGTTCACAACATTTCCTTTGCAACTATGGGTAGAAAACCAATAGATTTGGCTGATGATGAAAATACATTGTGTGGTCATCTTCAAGCCAGTCCTCCATGAAAGCAATTCAGTTTGTCCATCTCTTAGCAACCTGACACTTCAACCCAACTCATAATTCAACAAGTGGCCACTCTGAGACGGCTATCCTTATGCAATTCTCATATAAAGACTTTTCCGACAAGCCCGAAACTTTGATGGAGAAATGGTCTGGGGACAAAAATGTTGCGTTAACCCTAATAAAATAATGAATTGCATTAATCATCAGGAACAGCCCTAGAGTGCCTTCAGAAAGTATTCAGAATCCTTGACTTTTTACGTTACAGCCTTATTATGTTACGTTATTACAGCCTTATTACGTTACGTTACAGCCTTATTATGTTATGTTATTACAGCCTTATTACGTTACGTTACAGCCTTATTATGTTACGTTATTACAGCCTTATTACGTTACGTTACAGCCTTATTATGTTACGTTATTACAGCCTTATTACGTTACATTACAGCCTTATTATGTTACGTTATTACAGCCTTATTACGTTACGTTACAGCCTTATTATGTTACGTTATTACAGCCTTATTACGTTACATTACAGCCTTATTATGTTACGTTATTACAGCCTTATTACGTTACGTTACAGCCTTATTATGTTACGTTATTACAGCCTTATTACGTTACGTTACAGCCTTATTATGTTATGTTATTACAGCCTTATTACGTTACGTTACAGCCTTATTATGTTACGTTATTACAGCCTTATTACGTTACATTACAGCCTTATTATGTTACGTTATTACAGCCTTATTACGTTACGTTACAGCCTTATTATGTTACGTTATTACAGCCTTATTACGTTACGTTACAGCCTTATTATGTTATGTTATTACAGCCTTATTACGTTACGTTACAGCCTTATTATGTTACGTTATTACAGCCTTATTACGTTACATTACAGCCTTATTATGTTACGTTATTACAGCCTTATTACGTTACGTTACAGCCTTATTATGTTACGTTATTACAGCCTTATTACGTTACATTACAGCCTTATTATGTTACGTTATTACAGCCTTATTACGTTACGTTACAGCCTTATTATGTTACGTTATTACAGCCTTATTACGTTACGTTACAGCCTTATTATGTTATGTTATTACAGCCTTATTACGTTACGTTACAGCCTTATTATGTTACGTTATTACAGCCTTATTACGTTACGTTACAGCCTTATTATGTTACGTTATTACAGCCTTATTACGTTACATTACAGCCTTATTATGTTACGTTATTACAGCCTTATTACGTTACGTTACAGCCTTATTATGTTACGTTATTACAGCCTTATTACGTTACATTACAGCCTTATTATGTTACGTTATTACAGCCTTATTACGTTACGTTACAGCCTTATTATGTTACGTTATTACAGCCTTATTACGTTACGTTACAGCCTTATTATGTTATGTTATTACAGCCTTATTACGTTACATTACAGCCTTATTACGTTACATTACAGCCTTATTACGTTACATTACAGCCTTATTACGTTACATTACAGCCTTATTACGTTACATTACAGCCTTATTACGTTACATTACAGCCTTATTACGTTACATTACAGCCTTATTACGTTACATTACAGCCTTATTACGTTACATTACAGCCTTATTACGTTACATTACAGCCTTATTACGTTACATTACAGCCTTATTACGTTACGTTATTACAGCCTTATTACGTTACGTTACAGCCTTATTATGTTACGTTATTACAGCCTTATTACGTTACGTTACAGCCTTATTATGTTATGTTATTACAGCCTTATTACGTTACGTTACAGCCTTATTATGTTACGTTATTACAGCCTTATTACGTTACATTACAGCCTTATTATGTTACGTTATTACAGCCTTATTACGTTACGTTACAGCCTTATTATGTTACGTTATTACAGCCTTATTACGTTACGTTACAGCCTTATTATGTTATGTTATTACAGCCTTATTACGTTACGTTACAGCCTTATTATGTTACGTTATTACAGCCTTATTACGTTACATTACAGCCTTATTATGTTACGTTATTACAGCCTTATTACGTTACGTTACAGCCTTATTATGTTATGTTATTACAGCCTTATTACGTTACGTTACAGCCTTATTATGTTACGTTATTACAGCCTTATTACGTTACGTTACAGCCTTATTATGTTACGTTATTACAGCCTTATTACGTTACATTACAGCCTTATTACGTTACGTTATTACAGCCTTATTATGTTACGTTATTACAGCCTTATTACGTTACGTTACAGCCTTATTATGTTATGTTATTACAGCCTTATTACGTTACGTTACAGCCTTATTATGTTACGTTACATTACAGCCTTATTACGTTACGTTATTACAGCCTTATTATGTTATGTTATTACAGCCTTATTATGTTACGTTATTACAGCCTTATTACGTTACGTTACAGCCTTATTATGTTATGTTATTACAGCCTTATTACGTTACGTTACAGCCTTATTATGTTACGTTATTACAGCCTTATTACGTTACGTTACAGCCTTATTATGTTACGTTATTACAGCCTTATTACGTTACGTTACAGCCTTATTATGTTATGTTATTACAGCCTTATTACGTTACATTACAGCCTTATTACGTTACGTTACAGCCTTATTATGTTATGTTATTACAGCCTTATTACGTTACGTTACAGCCTTATTATGTTACGTTATTACAGCCTTATTACGTTACGTTACAGCCTTATTATGTTACGTTATTACAGCCTTATTACGTTACATTACAGCCTTATTACGTTACGTTATTACAGCCTTATTATGTTATGTTATTACAGCCTTATTACGTTACGTTATTACAGCCTTATTATGTTACGTTATTACAGCCTTATTATGTTATGTTATTACAGCCTTATTATGTTACATTACAGCCTTATTACGTTACGTTACAGCCTTATTATGTTATGTTATTACAGCCTTATTACGTTACGTTACAGCCTTATTATGTTACGTTATTACAGCCTTATTACGTTACGTTACAGCCTTATTATGTTACGTTATTACAGCCTTATTACGTTACGTTACAGCCTTATTATGTTATGTTATTACAGCCTTATTACGTTACGTTACAGCCTTATTATGTTACGTTATTACAGCCTTATTACGTTACGTTACAGCCTTATTATGTTATGTTATTACAGCCTTATTACGTTACATTACAGCCTTATTACGTTACATTACAGCCTTATTACGTTACATTACAGCCTTATTACGTTACATTACAGCCTTATTACGTTACATTACAGCCTTATTACGTTACATTACAGCCTTATTACGTTACATTACAGCCTTATTACGTTACATTACAGCCTTATTACGTTACATTACAGCCTTATTACGTTACATTACAGCCTTATTACGTTACATTACAGCCTTATTACGTTACGTTATTACAGCCTTATTACGTTACGTTACAGCCTTATTATGTTACGTTATTACAGCCTTATTACGTTACGTTACAGCCTTATTATGTTATGTTATTACAGCCTTATTACGTTACATTACAGCCTTAGTACGTTACATTACAGCCTTATTACGTTACATTACAGCCTTATTATGTTACGTTATTACAGCCTTATTACGTTACGTTACAGCCTTATTCTAAAATGTATTAAATCTTTTTTTTCCTCATCAGTCTTCACACAATATCAGATAATGACAAAGCAAAAACAAATTTACAGAAGTATTCAGACCCTTTACTCAGTACTTTTGTTAAAGCACCTTTGGCAGCGATTACAGCATCGAGTCTTCTTGGGTATGACACTACAAGCTTGGCACACCTGTATTTGGGGAGTTTCTCCCATTCTTCTCTGCAGATCCTCTCAAGCTCTGTCAGGTTGGATGGGGAGCGTCGCTGCACAGCTATTTTCAGGTTTCACCAGGGATGTTCGATCAGATTCAAGTTCGGACTCTGGCTGGGCCACTCAAGGACATTCAGAGACTTGTCCCGAAGTCACTGCTGTGTTGTCTTGTCTGTGTGCGTAGGGTTGTTGTTATGTTGGAAGGTAAACCCTCGCCCCAGTCTGAGGTCCTGAGCGCTCTGGAGCAGGTTTTAATGAAGGATCTCTCTGTGCTTTGCTCTCTTCATCTTTGCCTGAACCCTGACTAGTCTCCCAGTCTGTGCCGCTGAAGAACATCCCCACAGCATGATTCTGCCACCCTCATGCTTCACTGTAGGGATGGTGCCAGGTTTCCTCCAGACGTGACACTTGGCATTCAGACCAGGAGTTCAATCTTGGTTTCATCAGACCAGGTCTGAGAGTCTTTTGGTGCCTTTTGGCAAACTCCAAGTTATTTTACTGAGGAGTGGCTTCCGTCTGGCCACTCTACCATAAAGACCTGATTGGTGGAGTGCTGGTTGTCCTTCTGGAAAGATCTCCTATCTCCACAAAGGAACTCTGGAGCTCTGTCAGAGTGAACATCGGGTTCTTGGTCACCTCTCTGACCAAGGCTCTTCTCTGATTGCTCAGTTTGGCCGGCGGCCAGCTCTAGGAAGAGTCTTGATGGATCCAAACTTCTTCCATTTAAGAATGATTGAGGCCACTGTGTTCTTGGGGACCTTCAATGCTGCAGACCTTTTTGGGTACCCTTCCCCAGATATGTGCCTCAACACAATCCTGTCTCGGAGCTCTACGGACAATTTTTTCAACCTCACGGCTTGGTTTTTGCTCTGACATGCAGTGTTAACTGTGGGACCTTATATAGACAGGTGTGTGCTTTTCCAAATCATGTCCAATCAAATTAATTTACCACAGGTGGCCTCCAAACAAGTTGTAGAAACATCTTAAGGATGATTCATGGAAACAGGATGCACCTGAGCTCAATTTAGAGTCTCATAGCAAAGGATCTTAATACTTATGTAAATAAGGTATCTGTATAGTTTTGAAACATTTGCTAAAATGTCTAAAAACCTGTTTTTGCTTTGTCATTGTGGGCTATTGTGTGTAGATTGATGATATATTTTTTTAATTTAATCCATTTTATAATAAGGCTGTAACATAAAATGTGGAAAAAGTCAGGCACTGTATATTGTGATTAGTGTCATTTACCATTAAAGCCAACGCAACCCAATACCATTACAATCGCAGAACACTATACAGTGGGTTTGGGCCTTTCACCATTGACGACCATTAGACACCATAACATTGAAGCCATTAGAACTGCTGTTGTAGCCTAATGATTGGCTGATTCAACAGGAATGGTCGAACAGTAACTAATCCAGAGCTTTTCTGAAGGGAATCAACCACATACAAAGAGTTTTTTTCCCTTGACAGATTAAGTGTAAAAGAAGGACAAACTGACTCGGCTGACTGGCTTGAATTGTGAGGATGACCATACATTATAATTTCATCATGAGCCAAATCTCCTGGTTTTCAACCCAAAGTTGCAAAGGAAATGTTGTGATCTATTTAATAAACACAAAGAGTGTGGCGGTATAGTAGTAAAAAACCTGGTACTTTACATCTAGTGGTCAAAACCTGGTACTTTACATCTAGTGGTCAAAACCTGGTACTTTACCTCTAGTGGTCAAAACCTGGTACTTTACATCTAGTGGTCAAAACCTGGTACTTTACATCTAGTGGTCAAAACCTGGTACTTTACCTCTAGTGGTCAAAACCTGGTACTTTACATCTAGTGGTCAAAACCTGGTACTTTACATCTAGTGGTCAAAACCTGGTACTTTACCTCTAGTGGTCAAAACCTGGTACTTTACCTCTAGTGGTCAAAACCTGGTACTTTACCTCTAGTGGTCAAAACCTGGTACTTTACCTCTAGTGGTCAAAACCTGGTACTAGAACCTCTAGTGGTCAAAACCTGGTACTTTACCTCTAGTGGTCAAAACCTGGTACTTTACATCTAGTGGTCTAAACCTGGTACTTTACATCTAGTGGTCAAAACCTGGTACTTTACATCTAGTGGTCAAAACCTGGTACTTTACATCTAGTGGTCAAAACCTGGTACTTTACATCTAGTGGTCAAAACCTGGTACTTTACATCTAGTGGTCAAAACCTGGTACTTTACATCTAGTGGTCAA
>NC_092087.1:32815940-32933440 GCF_045679555.1 Salvelinus alpinus | reverse complement strand
TTACTCCTGACACGGTTACTCCTGGCATTACTCCTGACATTGTTACTCCTGACACGGTTACTTCCGACATGGTTACTCCTGACACGGTTACTCCTGGCACGGTTACTCCTGACACAGGTTACGCCTGACACGGTTACTCATGACACGGTTACTCCTGACTTGGTTACTCCTGACACGGGCACTCCTGGCACGGTCACTCCTGGCACGGTTACTCCTGACACGGTTACTCCTGACATGTTGCTCCTGACACAGTTACTCCTGACATATGTACAACTGACACGGTTACTCCTGACACGGTTACTCCTGACACGGTTACTCCTGACACGGTTACTCCTGACACGGTTACTCCTGACACGGTTACTCCTGGCATGGTCATTCCTGACACGGTTACTCCTGACATGGTTACTCCTGACACGGTTACTCCTGACACAGGTTACGCCTGACACGGTTACTCCTGACACGGTCACTCCTGACACGGTTACTCCTGACACGGTTACTCCTGACACAGGTTACGCCTGCCACAGGTTACTCATGACACGGTTACTCCTGACACGGTTACTCCTGGCACGGTCACTCCTGACACGGTTACTCCTGACACGGTTACTCCTGACATGTTACTCCTGACATGGTTACTCCTGACACGGTTACTCCTGGCATGGTTACTCCTGGCACGGTTACTCCTGACATGGTTACTCCTGGCACAGTTACTCCTAGCATGGTTACTCCTGACACAGTTACTCATGGCATGGTTACTCCTTACACGGTCACTCCTGACACAGTTACTCCTGGCATGGTTACTCCTGGCACGGTTACTCCTGACATGGTTACTCCTGGCACAGTTACTCCTATTATGGTTACTCCTGACACAGTTACTCATGGCATGGTTACTCCTGACACGGTTACTGCTGACACGGTTACTCCTGGCACGGTTACTCCTGACACGGTTACTCCTGACACGGTTACTCCCGGCACGGTTACTCCTGACACAGTCACTCCTGGCACGGTTACTCCCGACACAGTTACTCCTACCACGGTTACTCCTGACACAGTCACTCCTGACACGGTTACTCCTGACACGGTTACTCCCGGCACGGTTACTCCCGGCACGGTTACTCCTGGCACGGTTACTCCTGACATGGTTACTCCTGACACGGTTACTCCTGGCATTACTCCTGACATGGTTACTCCTGACACGGTTACTTCCGACATGGTTACTCCTGACACGGTTACTCTTGGCACGGTTACTCTTGACACGGTTACTCCCGACACGGTTACTCCCGACACGGTTACTCCTGACACGGTTACTCCTGGCATGGTCACTCCTGACATGGTTACTCCTAACATGGTTACTCCTGACATGGTTACTCCTGGCACGGTTACTCCCGACATGGTTACTCCTGACATGGTTACTCCTGGCACGGTTACTCCTGGCATGGTTACTCTCGACACAGTTACTCCCAGCACGGTTACTCCTGACACGGTTACTCCTGACATAGTTACTCCTGACACGGTTACTCCTGACATAGTTACTCCTGACACGGTTACTCCTGGCATTACTCCTGACATGGTTACTCCTGACACGGTTACTCCTGGCATTACTCCTGACATGGTTACTCCTGACACGGTTACTCCTGGCATTACTCCTGACATAGTTACTCCTGACACGGTTACTCCTGGCATTACTCCTGACATTGTTACTCCTGACACGGTTACTTCCGACATGGTTACTCCTGACACGGTTACTCCTGGCACGGTTACTCCTGACACAGGTTACGCCTGACACGGTTACTCATGACACGGTTACTCCTGACTTGGTTACTCCTGACACGGGCACTCCTGGCACGGTCACTCCTGGCACGGTTACTCCTGACACGGTTACTCCTGACACGGTTACTCCTGACATGTTGCTCCTGACACAGTTACTCCTGACATATGTACAACTGACACGGTTACTCCTGACACGGTTACTCCTGACACGGTTACTCCTGACACGGTTACTCCTGACACGGTTACTCCTGACACGGTTACTCCTGGCATGGTCATTCCTGACACGGTTACTCCTGACATGGTTACTCCTGACACGGTTACTCCTGACACAGGTTACGCCTGACACGGTTACTCCTGACACGGTCACTCCTGACACGGTTACTCCTGACACGGTTACTCCTGACACAGGTTACGCCTGACACAGGTTACTCATGACACGGTTACTCCTGACACGGTTACTCCTGGCACGGTTACTCCTGGCACGGTCACTCCTGACACGGTTACTCCTGACACGGTTACTCCTGACATGTTACTCCTGACATGGTTACTCCTGACACGGTTACTCCTGGCATGGTTACTCCTGGCACGGTTACTCCTGACATGGTTACTCCTGGCACAGTTACTCCTAGCATGGTTACTCCTGACACAGTTACTCATGGCATGGTTACTCCTTACACGGTCACTCCTGACACAGTTACTCCTGGCATGGTTACTCCTGGCACGGTTACTCCTGACATGGTTACTCCTGGCACAATTACTCCTATTATGGTTACTCCTGACACAGTTACTCATGGCATGGTTACTCCTGACACGGTTACTGCTGACACGGTTACTCCTGGCACGGTTACTCCTGACACGGTTACTCCTGACACGGTTACTCCCGGCACGGTTACTCCTGACACAGTCACTCCTGGCACGGTTACTCCCGACACAGTTACTCCTACCACGGTTACTCCTGACACAGTCACTCCTGACACGGTTACTCCTGACACGGTTACTCCCGGCACGGTTACTCCCGGCACGGTTACTCCTGGCACGGTTACTCCTGACATGGTTACTCCTGACACGGTTACTCCTGGCATTACTCCTGACATGGTTACTCCTGACACGGTTACTTCCGACATGGTTACTCCTGACACGGTTACTCTTGGCACGGTTACTCTTGACACGGTTACTCCCGACACGGTTACTCCCGACACGGTTACTCCTGACACGGTTACTCCTGGCATGGTCACTCCTGACATGGTTACTCCTAACATGGTTACTCCTGACATGGTTACTCCTGGCACGGTTACTCCCGACATGGTTACTCCTGACATGGTTACTCCTGGCACGGTTACTCCTGGCATGGTTACTCTCGACACAGTTACTCCCAGCACGGTTACTCCTGACACGGTTACTCCTGACATAGTTACTCCTGACACGGTTACTCCTGACATAGTTACTCCTGACACGGTTACTCCTGGCATTACTCCTGACATGGTTACTCCTGACACGGTTACTCCTGGCATTACTCCTGACATGGTTACTCCTGACACGGTTACTCCTGGCATTACTCCTGACATAGTTACTCCTGACACGGTTACTCCTGGCATTACTCCTGACATTGTTACTCCTGACACGGTTACTTCCGACATGGTTACTCCTGACACGGTTACTCCTGGCACGGTTACTCCTGGCACGGTTACTCCTGGCACGGTTACTCCTGACATAGTTACTCCTGACACGGTTACTCCTGGCATTACTCCTGACATGGTTACTCCTGACACGGTTACTCCTGACATTACTCCTGACATGGTTACTCCTGACACGGTTACTTCCGACATGGTTACTCTTGACACGGTTACTCCTGACATGGTTACTCCTGACACAGGTTACTCCTGGCACGGTTACTCCTGGCACGGTTACTCCTGGCACGGTTACTCCTGACACGGTTACTCCTGACACGGTTACTCCTGACACAGGTTACTCCTGGCACGGTTACTCCTGCCACGGTTACTCTTGACACGGTTACTCCTGGCACGGTTACTCCTGACACGGTTACTCCTGGCACGGTTACTCCTGGCACGGTTACTCCTGGAACGGTTACTCCTGGCACGGTTACTCCTGGCACGGTTACTCCTGGAACGGTTACTCCTGGCACGGTTACTCCTGGCACGGTTACTCCTGGCACGGTTACTCCTGGCACGGTTACTCCTGACACGGTTACTCCTGACACAGGTTACTCCATCATTCACCAAACTTTAAAAGAGCTGCCACAATTAGCACCTATTACTGGGGTATGTACACAGGAGCAGCTCACCATCTACTGCAGTTGCATTAGCACAGTACCACTAAGAAGAAACCAGAGGAGTGTGTCCTGGGGGGACTGTCTGTTAGTGTCTGTCTGTTAGTGTCTGTCTGTTAGTGTCTGTCTGTTAGTGTCTGTCTGTTAGTGTCTGTCTGTTAGTGTCTGTCTGTTGGTGTCTGTCTGTTGGTGTCTGTCTGTTAGTGTCTGTCTGTTAGTGTCTGTCTGTTAGTGTCTGTCTGTTAGTGTCTGTCTGTTAGTGTCAGTCTGTTAGTGTCTGTCTGTTAGTGTCAGTCTGTTGGTGTCTGTCTGTTGGTGTCTGTCTGTTAGTGTCTGTCTGTTAGTGTCTGTCTGTTAGTGTCTGTCTGTTAGTGTCTGTCTGTTAGTGTCTGTCTGTTAGTGTCTGTCTGTTAGTGTCAGTCTGTTAGTGTCTGTCTGTTAGTGTCTGTCTGTTAGTGTCTGTCTGTTAGTGTCAGTCTGTTAGTGTCTGTCTGTTAGTGTCAGTCTGTTAGTGTCTGTCTGTTAGTGTCTGTCTGTTAGTGTCTGTCTGTTAGTGTCTGTCTGTTAGTGTCTGTCTGTTAGTGTCTGTCTGTTGGTGTCTGTCTGTTGGTGTCTGTCTGTTGGTGTCTGTCTGTTAGTGTCTGTCTGTTAGTGTCTGTCTGTTAGTGTCTGTCTGTTAGTGTCTGTCTGTTAGTGTCAGTCTGTTAGTGTCTGTCTGTTAGTGTCAGTCTGTTGGTGTCTGTCTGTTGGTGTCTGTCTGTTAGTGTCTGTCTGTTAGTGTCTGTCTGTTAGTGTCTGTCTGTTAGTGTCTGTCTGTTAGTGTCTGTCTGTTAGTGTCTGTCTGTTAGTGTCAGTCTGTTAGTGTCTGTCTGTTAGTGTCTGTCTGTTAGTGTCTGTCTGTTAGTGTCAGTCTGTTAGTGTCTGTCTGTTAGTGTCAGTCTGTTAGTGTCTGTCTGTTAGTGTCTGTCTGTTAGTGTCTGTCTGTTAGTGTCTGTCTGTTAGTGTCTGTCTGTTAGTGTCTGTCTGTTGGTGTCTGTCTGTTGGTGTCTGTCTGTTGGTGTCTGTCTGTTAGTGTCTGTCTGTTAGTGTCTGTCTGTTAGTGTCTGTCTGTTAGTGTCTGTCTGTTAGTGTCTGTCTGTTAGTGTCTGTCTGTTGGTGTCTGTCTGTTAGTGTCTGTCTGTTAGTGTCTGTCTGTTAGTGTCTGTCTGTTAGTGCCAGTCTGTTAGTGTCAGTCTGTTAGTGTCAGTCTGTTAGTGCCAGTCTGTTAGTGTCTGTCTGTTAGTGTCTGTCTGTTAGTGCCAGTCTGTTAGTGTCAGTCTGTTAGTGTCAGTCTGTTAGTGCCTGTCTGTTAGTGTCTGTCTGTTAGTGTCTGTCTGTTAGTGTCTGTCTGTTAGTGTCAGTCTGTTAGTGTCAGTCTGTTAGTGTCAGTCTGTTAGTGTCTGTCTGTTAGTGTCTGTCTGTTAGTGTCTGTCTGTTAGTGTCTGTCTGTTAGTGTCTGTCTGTTAGTGTCTGTCTGTTGGTGTCAGTCTGTTAGTGTCTGTGTGTTAGTGTCTGTCTGTTAGTGCCAGTCTGTTAGTGTCTGTCTGTTAGTGTCTGTCTGTTAGTGCCAGTCTGTTAGTGTCAGTCTGTTAGTGTCTGTCTGTTAGTGTCTGTCTGTTAGTGTCTGTCTGTTAGTGCCAGTCTGTTAGTGTCTGTGTGTTAGTGTCTGTCTGTTAGTGCCGGTCTGTTAGTGTCTGTGTGTTAGTGTCTGTCTGTTAGTGCCAGTCTGTTAGTGTCTGTCTGTTAGTGCCAGTCTGTTAGTGTCTGTGTGTTAGTGTCTGTCTGTTAGTGCCGGTCTGTTAGTGTCTGTGTGTTAGTGTCTGTCTGTTAGTGCCAGTCTGTTAGTGTCTGTCTGTTAGTGCCAGTCTGTTAGTGTCTGTGTGTTAGTGTCTGTCTGTTAGTGCCAGTCTGTTAGTGTCTGTCTGTTAGTGCCAGTCTGTTAGTGTCTGTGTGTTAGTGTCTGTCTGTTAGTGCCAGTCTGTTAGTGTCTGTCTGTTAGTGTCTGTCTGTTAGTGCCAGTCTGTTAGTGTCTGTGTGTTAGTGTCTGTCTGTTAGTGCCGGTCTGTTAGTGTCTGTGTGTTAGTGTCTGTCTGTTAGTGCCAGTCTGTTAGTGTCTGTCTGTTAGTGCCAGTCTGTTAGTGTCTGTGTGTTAGTGTCTGTCTGTTAGTGCCGGTCTGTTAGTGTCTGTGTGTTAGTGTCTGTCTGTTAGTGCCAGTCTGTTAGTGTCTGTCTGTTAGTGCCAGTCTGTTAGTGTCTGTGTGTTAGTGTCTGTCTGTTAGTGCCAGTCTGTTAGTGTCTGTCTGTTAGTGTCTGTCTGTTAGTGCCAGTCTGTTAGTGTCTGTCTGTTAGTGCCAGTCTGTTAGTGTCTGTGTGTTAGTGTCTGTCTGTTAGTGCCAGTCTGTTAGTGTCTGTCTGTTAGTGTCTGTCTGTTAGTGTCTGTCTGTTAGTGTCTGTCTGTTAGTGTCTGTCTGTTAGTGTCTGTGTGTGTGAGAGAGAGAGGGAGAGAGAGAACTGTAACTAATTCAGAAAAACACATGCTGATTATTGTACTGTGCTGATTGTGCACCAACAGACATAGAACCTCATGAAAGCCTGCTGTGTGCTCTGTGATTGCCAGATGTGTGTATATATGGGTGTGTTTGTGAGTAACATACAGTATAACACACACACAGACAGAAATAGCATACACATAATGCATTGCACAAACACCAGAGGGGAGACCATACAATACACTGTCACATTCAAAACACACACACACACGGTAGAGGGGGGTGAGTGTGTGTCTGTGTGCGTACAGGGGAAGAGTAGACGGGAGATTAGGGTCTAAAGTCTCTCAGTCTCCAGGACAATCCAGCCTGCCTGGCTACCCTCCATTCCTATTATAATACACACAGATACAGAGAGAGAGGGGGGTGGGGGAGAGAAAGAAAGAGAGGGGGGAGAGAAACCAACAGAGGGGGAAAGGGGAGACAGACACAGGAAGGAGAGGGAAGGGGAGAGAGGGGTAGAGGTGGGAGAGAGCGAGAAGGAGACAGACACAGGAAGGAGAGGGAAGGGGAGAGAGGGGTAGAGGTGGGAGAGAGCGAGAAGGAGACAGAAAACAGCAGAATCTCCTCCTCAACTCAGTCCAGATATGAATGACCCTTGTAACTGAACGAGCCCCATACTGGCTGAGCTGAAAAGCTGATGATGTTGTCATGCAAACAGCTGTGCCTGCTACATATCCCGTTGGACATTTCTCCCCACACAAATGGACTGATTGCTTTGTACAAACATTGCTTGCTAAATGAATGCTATCACTACGCACATCAAACATTGCTTGCTAAATGAATGCTATCACTAGCCACATCAACCATTGCTTGCTAAATGAATGCTATCACTAGCCACATCAAACATTGCTTGCTAAATGAATGCTATCACTAGCCACATCAACCATTGCTTGCTAAATGAATGCTATCACTAGCCACATCAAACATTGCTTGCTAAATGAATGCTATCACTAGCCACATCAACCATTGCTTGCTAAATGAATGCTATCACTAGCCACATCAAACATTGCTTGCTAAATGAATGCTATCACTAGCCACATCAAACATTGCTTGCTAAATGAATGCTATCACTAGCCACATCAAACATTGCTTGCTAAATGAATGCTATCACTAGCCACATCAACCATTGCTTGCTAAATGAATGCTATCACTAGCCACATCAAACATTGCTTGCTAAATGAATGCTATCACTAGCCACATCAACCATTGCTTGCTAAATGAATGCTATCACTAGCCACATCAAACATTGCTTGCTAAATGAATGCTATCACTAGCCACATCAAACATTGCTTGCTAAATGAATGCTATCACTAGCCACATCAACCATTGCTTGCTAAATGAATGCTATCACTAGCCACATCAAACATTGCTTGCTAAATGAATGCTATCACTAGCCACATCAAACATTGCTTGCTAAATGAATGCTATCACTAGCCACATCAACCATTGCTTGCTAAATGAATGCTATCACTAGCCACATCAAACATTGCTTGCTAAATGAATGCTATCACTAGCCACATCAAACATTGCTTGCTAAATGAATGCTATCACTAGCCACATCAAACATTGTGCTTTTCCTGAACTCAAACGCAATATTCTGGTCATCATATTAATGAAGTATTTAGAAATGTTTAGCATTTCTATTTCTTTTTGTTTGGTTCCGCCAAAGAACTGGCTGGTGTAATCATTAGTCCAAACTGTAGCAAACAGACAACGTTTTGCAACGAAAATTATAGTTTATATTGGAGAAACGCAGCTTGGTTCCGTTGGTATCCTAGTGAATACACCCCTGGCTTCCTAGGTGAGCGCGCCGGCCTAGTTCGCGGCTTTACGCACAGCCTCTTGTTAATTGGTTTCTCCCGTTTAAGGGGTGTTTTCATGGTCTATCAGAAACGCTGACGTTTATGTAAATTGATTCGTTGTTTTCACAAACGTGCTAATTTCAAGCCGTTATAAAGTTAGTGGTACAGTAAAAAGGTTGGGAACAACTGTGATAGCCTGTTATATTCAGCTGTGTGAGTTTACTATTGACACTGACAATTGTAGGCCTATAAGTGTTGTGTATTGCTATAGGCCAATTTAGTTTCTCAAGTTACATATTATTTCTGTCATCTGTACATGTTTGTAACTACAACCTCAAGTCTTCATCTCTTGCACAGTAATAAATACCACTCACCTACTGAATATCGAACCTGGATTGTCTGCCACTAGCCTAGCTTACTGAGCTGAAGCCTAGGCATTAGCATGGGGAACCAACACACGTTTTCAGGTATGAGGCAAGGCTAATCATTTTGCAAGCATGATTCTTTGCACCACCTCTGCTAGGCTACTTGAGCATTAGTGTCTTTGCACCACCTCTGCTAGGCTACTTGAGCATTAGTGTCTTTGCACCACCTCTGCTAGGCTACTTGAGCATTAGTGTCTTTGCACCACCTCTGCTAGGCTACTTGAGCATTAGTGTCTTTGCACCACCTCTGCTAGGCTACTTGAGCATTAGTGTCTTTGCACCACCTCTGCTAGGCTACTTGAGCATTAGTGTCTTTGCACCACCTCTGCTAGGCTACTTGAGCATTAGTGTCTTTGCACCACCTCTGCTAGGCTACTTGAGCATTAGTGTCTTTGAACGCTTGTTAGTATGTTCACATTGCAGCCTGAGTCTCCCTCTGATCTGTATGTCCGTCCGTGGTCTTTAGCCGGGTGTTCAGTGTTCTGGCTGGTGTTTAGAGTATCTGATCATTAGCCCTCATATCCACACTCACAGGGCTGTGTGTGTGTGGCAATGCTGTCTAATATCAACCCTTACAGAGCTGGCGGTAGCACCCTGACCCTTGCTCGTTTGGTCACATCCTGTTTGTTTCTGACCCATTTCCTGCCGGCTGGTGCTGCACTGTTTGAGCTGGCGACACATCGCTCTCTGGTCACTGGGAGGGCAGGTGTGGAGAGAGGAACTCAGTGTGTGTGTCTGATAGAGAGTGAGCGAGAGACAGACTCAGTTAGAAGGATATTTTGGGCACAGTCAACCCAGCAAATTATTTGTAGGATTGAGTTACTGAGTGTGTGTTGTGCTGGATGGCACTGTGTGTATGCGTACCTATGTGCTTGCTTGTGTATGTATGTGTTGGCATCGGAGAAGACTGGCAGGCTAGCGAGTCTGTGGTAAGGCAGTGTGTGTGGATGTGTTGGCATCGGAGCAGACTGGCAGGCTAGGGAGTCTGTGGTAAGGCAGTGTGTGTGGATGTGTTGGCATCGGAGCAGACTGGCAGGCTAGCGAGTCTGGTAGGCAGTGTGTGTGGATGTGTTGGCATCGGAGCAGACTGGCAGGCTAGGGAGTCTGTGGTAAGGCAGTGTGTGTGGATGTGTTGGCATCGGAGCAGACTGGCAGGCTAGGGAGTCTGTGGTAAGGCAGTGTGTGTGGATGTGTTGGCATCGGAGCAGACTGGCAGGCTAGGGAGTCTGTGGTAAGGCAGTGTGTGTGGATGTGTTGGCATCGGAGCAGACTGGCAGGCTAGCGAGTCTGTGGTAGGCAGTGTGTGTGGATGTGTTGGCATCGGAGCAGGCTAGGGAGTCTGTGGTAAGGCAGTGTGTGTGGATGTGTTGGCATCGGAGCAGGCTAGGGAGTCTGTGGTAAGGCAGTGTGTGTGGATGTGTTGGCATCGGAGCAGGCTAGGGAGTCTGTGGTAAGGCAGTGTGTGTGGATGTGTTGGCATCGGAGCAGGCTAGGGAGTCTGTGGTAAGGCAGTGTGTGTGGATGTGTTGGCATCGGAGCAGGCTAGGGAGTCTGTGGTAAGGCAGTGTGTGTGGATGTGTTGGCATCGGAGCAGGCTAGGGAGTCTGTGGTAAGGCAGTGTGTGTGGATGTGTTGGCATCGGAGCAGGCTAGGGAGTCTGTGGTAAGGCAGTGTGTGTGGATGTGTTGGCATCGGAGCAGGCTAGGGAGTCTGTGGTAAGGCAGTGTGTGTGGATGTGTTGGCATCGGAGCAGGCTAGGGAGTCTGTGGTAAGGCAGTGTGTGTGGATGTGTTGGCATCGGAGCAGGCTAGGGAGTCTGTGGTAAGGCAGTGTGTGTGGATGTGTTGGCATCGGAGCAGGCTAGGGAGTCTGTGGTAAGGCAGTGTGTGTGGATGTGTTGGCATCGGAGCAGGCTAGGCAGTCTGTGGTAAGGCAGTGTGTGTGGATGTGTTGGCATCGGAGCAGACTGGCAGGCTAGCGAGTCTGTGGTAGGCAGTGTGTGTGGATGTGTTGGCATCGGAGCAGACTGGCAGGCTAGGGAGTCTGTGGTAAGGCAGTGTGTGTGGATGTGTTGGCATCGGAGCAGACTGGCAGGCTAGGGAGTCTGTGGTAAGGCAGTGTGTGTGGATGTGTTGGCATCGGAGCAGACTGGCAGGCTAGGGAGTCTGTGGTAAGGCAGTGTGTGTGGATGTGTTGGCATCGGAGCAGACTGGCAGGCTAGCGAGTCTGTGGTAGGCAGTGTGTGTGGATGTGTTGGCATCGGAGCAGGCTAGGGAGTCTGTGGTAAGGCAGTGTGTGTGGATGTGTTGGCATCGGAGCAGGCTAGGGAGTCTGTGGTAAGGCAGTGTGTGTGGATGTGTTGGCATCGGAGCAGGCTAGGGAGTCTGTGGTAAGGCAGTGTGTGTGGATGTGTTGGCATCGGAGCAGGCTAGGGAGTCTGTGGTAAGGCAGTGTGTGTGGATGTGTTGGCATCG
Organism: Salvelinus alpinus; assembly: GCF_045679555.1. Classification (NCBI taxonomy): domain Eukaryota; kingdom Metazoa; phylum Chordata; class Actinopteri; order Salmoniformes; family Salmonidae; genus Salvelinus; species Salvelinus alpinus. The sequence continues at coordinate 32,922,097 of NC_092087.1, read as the reverse complement.
GAGCAGGCTAGGGAGTCTGTGGTAAGGCAGTGTGTGTGGATGTGTTGGCATCGGAGCAGGCTAGGGAGTCTGTGGTAAGGCAGTGTGTGTGGATGTGTTGGCATCGGAGCAGGCTAGGGAGTCTGTGGTAAGGCAGTGTGTGTGGATGTGTTGGCATCGGAGCAGGCTAGGGAGTCTGTGGTAAGGCAGTGTGTGTGGATGTGTTGGCATCGGAGCAGGCTAGGGAGTCTGTGGTAAGGCAGTGTGTGTGGATGTGTTGGCATCGGAGCAGGCTAGGGAGTCTGTGGTAAGGCAGTGTGTGTGGATGTGTTGGCATCGGAGCAGGCTAGGGAGTCTGTGGTAAGGCAGTGTGTGTGGATGTGTTGGCATCGGAGCAGGCTAGGCAGTCTGTGGTAAGGCAGTGTGTGTGGATGTGTTGGCATCGGAGCAGACTGGCAGGCTAGCGAGTCTGTGGTAGGCAGTGTGTGTGGATGTGTTGGCATCGGAGCAGACTGGCAGGCTAGCGAGTCTGTGGTAGGCAGTGTGTGTGGATGGGGAAGGGGGTTGTGTGCTGTGTGAAAGAGCTGTCAGAGTGACGCTCCTCCTGAATTTAATACAGAACAACTCTCCTAACAGTCATACCTCCTCTGCCTCCTCTCTTTACCTCCCCTCTACCCCCACTCTAACTTTAGTTTCTCTACCACTCCTCTACTCCTCACCCCATTTCACCCCTTCTCTACCTCCTCTGGATCTTCTCTTTAACCTTCTCTACCTCGCCTCTCTCTCTCCCCTTTGCACCTCTTCTCTCTCAACCTCTTCTGTTTACCTCCTCTCTTTACCTCTCCTCTCAACCCCTCCTCGCTCTTTCTCTCTTTTTCTACCTACTCACCCCACCACATTTATACTAACAAAATCCCACTGTGTGTGTGTGTGTGTGTGTGTGTGTGTGTGTGTGTGTGTGTGTGTGTGTGTGTGTGTGTGTGTGTGTGTGTGTGTGTGTGTGTGTGTGTGTGTGTGTGTGTGTGTGTGTGTGTGTGTGTGTGTGTGTGTGTGTGTGTGTGTGTGTGTGTGTGTGTGTGTGTGTGTGTGTATGTGTATGTTTGGGATCAGTTGTTCCTTTCAGGATATTGTATTATTGCAGGGTGAACACTCTCTTAAATGTGGGGATGAAATCCAGGTAAACCATCGGAATGCCATTGGAGTTCTATTGGACTTCCATGTGAATGCAGCGTGATAAATCTCACTGGCACAGCCTTGCCAGAGGGCATACACACTAAGGTTGTAACGACCTGGGTGTCGGGGGGGTGCGAAGTCAGACACAGGAACAGCAGAGCTTCAATATGTTGAGTCTTTAATGACCAACTGGCAACCAAAATGTACAACACGGACGTACTGGGTGTCATACACAACGGTCCAACGACACGGGAGACAAACCCAGTCCACAATACATAAACCACTCCCGAAATCCAAAGCTACAAATGAACAATCCCGCACAAAGAAGCGTACGGGCTGGCTGACTAATAAAGCCACACTAATTAACAACTAACTGAACACAGGTGATACAAATAAACACATAAGGAGGGGGAGGAAAAATAATCAGTGGCAGCTAGTAGGCCGGTGACGACGACCGCCGAGCGCCACCCGAACGGGAAGGAGAGCCTGCCTCGGTTGAAGTCGTGACAAAGGTCTACAGGTTCACTACAAAACACGCGTACACACACATATATTCAGGTTCACAGACCACCCGCCTCACTCTGTGTTATCAAGTTTCCCAGGACACTCGTGAAGAGAAATGTGTTCTGAGAAGATTCTCCCCTCAGACTCGGAGTGTGTTTGTGTTATTCTGTATTTTACAGTAATGGATGTTCTTGTTCCCATGGTGCTGAATCTATGATGGGCCACCCATCAGCTGGAGGTAGGTTCACTCCTCACTTAGGCTTTACATAGAGCTGTGTGTGAGAGAGACAGGTGAGTCTGGGTGGTCCGTGGGGGCGTATTTGTGAGTATGCCTGTCTCCGTGGTGACAGTAGACTCATGAACGCTCTGCCATCAGATATCCATGGATAACTCCCAGCCTGAGACACACTCTCAGCCAATCCTCTCTGATTGAACACATCTTCACACACACTCATCTCATCCTCCTTCACAAAGATTCAGCCCCCAGATGAAGCCCTTAAATGATGTCACCTGGGTAATCTGAGCTAGTAAGGCATTAAACTGTCACAGCTTCAGGAAGGAAGAGCTCTCTGCTTGTTCACACAAATCCTCCCATCCACATTCCTCACCTCTCTGATCACAAACTCATAAAAAATTTACAGATGACATCTAACTTCCCATGCTGTTGGTAAGAAGAATAGAAAAGAGAACATATGTATTGTACACACATAGGCCTGCAGCTTTATCCTCGTAATACTCACAGATATCCACACCCCACATGGACAGAGCTTTGGATGCGGTTGTCTTTGAACGGTAAAATATTGCATAGCAGGACACCAACTACGTGCCACGGGGCTCCATAAAGGACAGTGATGAATTATTATACACTGAGTGTACAAACATTACAAACACCTTCCCAATATTGAGTTGTACTCCCTTTTGCCCTCAGAACAGCCTCCATTCATCGGGTCATGGACTCTGCAAGTGTTCCACAGGGATGCTGGCCCACCTTGACTCCAATGCTTCCCACAATTTTGTCAAATTGGCTGGATGTCCTTCTGGTGGTGGACCATTCTTGACATACTCAAACAGGTGCGCCTGGCACCTACTACCATACCCCGTTCAAAGGCACATAAATATTTTGTCTTGAACATTCACCCTCTGAATGGCACACATACACAATACATGTCTCAATTGTCTCAGGGTTTAAAAATCCTTCTTTAACCTGTCTCCTCCCCTTCATCTACATTGATTGAAGTGGATTTAACAAGTGACATCAATAAGGGATCATAGCTTCACATGGATTCACCTGGTCAGTCTATGTCATGGAAAGAGCAGGTGTTCCTAATGTTTTGTACACTCAGTGTATAGGATAAAACATAGACACAGAAGAGTTAAATGTATTATAATTTAAGCAGAACATGACAGTATCTATTCTCTTTACATCATGTGACATCCACTTTCACCCAAACAAACCTTGGGTTTCTCTCAGTTCTGTTTTCACCCAAACAAACCTTGGGTTTCTCTCAGTTCTGTTTTCCCCCAAACAAACCTTGGGTTTCTCTCAGTCCTGTTTTCACCCAAACAAACCTTGGGTTTCTCTCAGTTCTGTTTTCACCCAAACAAACCTTGGGTTTCTCTCAGTTCTGTTTTCCCCCAAACAAACCTTGGGTTTCTCTCAGTTCTGTTTTCACCCAAACAAACCTTGGGTTTCTCTCAGTTCTGTTTTCACCCAAACAAACCTTGGGTTTCTCTCAGTTCTGTTTTCCCCCAAACAAACCTTGGGTTTCTCTCAGTTCTGTTTTCCCCCAAACAAACCTTGGGTTTCTCTCAGTTCTGTTTTCCCCCAAACAAACCTTGGGTTTCTCTCAGTTCTGTTTTCACCCAAACAAACCTTGGGTTTCTCTCAGTTCTGTTTTCCCCCAAACAAACCTTGGGTTTCTCTCAGTTCTGTTTTCCCCCAAACAAACCTTGGGTTTCTCTCAGTTCTGTTTTCCCCCAAACAAACCTTGGGTTTCTCTCAGTTCTGTTTTCCCCCAAACAAACCTTGGGTTTCTCTCAGTTCTGTTTTCACCCAAACAAACCTTGGGTTTCTCTCAGTTCTGTTTTCACCCAAACAAACCTTGGGTTTCTCTCAGTTCTGTTTTCCCCCAAACAAACCTTGGGTTTCTCTCAGTTCTGTTTTCCCCCAAACAAACCTTGGGTTTCTCTCAGTTCTGTTTTCCCCCAAACAAACCTTGGGTTTCTCTCAGTTCTGTTTTCCCCCAAACAAACCTTGGGTTTCTCTCAGTTCTGTTTTCCCCCAAACAAACCTTGGGTTTCTCTCAGTTCTGTTTTCCCCCAAACAAACCTTGGGTTTCTCTCAGTTCTGTTTTCCCCCAAACAAACCTTGGGTTTCTCTCAGTTCTGTTTTCCCCCAAACAAACCTTGGGTTTCTCTCAGTTCTGTTTTCCCCCAAACAAACCTTGGGTTTCTCTCAGTTCTGTTCAATACGGCAGGTTGTTGTTTAAAGATCCTCCTTTATGCTGTGAGGATTTTTACGACACCGGTTGTTTTATCAGATGGACATCTTGTGGTCGATTGTTGGCCTCCTGCATATATACTTTGTCCTCTGTTGTAAACCGCAAAAGCTCATTTGATTTATGTGATTAAAAAACTGGACACTTTATTAAATAACTACAATAAAACTAAAGACAGACTTCATTTGGCCGTTAGTTGTTATTTACGTTCAAGTTATATCAGGTAGGAACCTACGTTGGTAGGTCCTTGGGTTTCCTTTCTGACAGCTGTTTGAACACGCTGACTGTTTCTTCTCTGCCTGTGTTGAACAGCTGGGATATTATCTGTCTTTGATCTTATTGGAGCTAGGTGAGTGTTTTTAATACCAGATACCTATGAAAGAAGCGTAGCTAATTTGATTGTCTGTGTCTAGCTAGCCCTTTTCAGTGTTCTCTGGCTAACGTTAGCTAAGATAGCAAGCTTACCGTGTATGTGGACACAGTACTATTGTTGACCGCCGTTAGGTATTTGTTACACATTTAAATGTTCACATTCATTTGATATGGTGTCAATCTTACTTCGGGTGTGTTCATTAGTCAGATTCCGTTGTAAAACGTTTTGTCTGTTTGCAACTTAAACCATTTAACTCGAAACATAAATCGTTTTGCAACGAAAACGAGAGTTTCTATTGGACAAATTCGGGTAGGTTCATTCCCCGTTTTGTTCTGTTTTCTTCCGTTTTATTCCTATAGTAAATGGTTTCCGTTGCAAAACGTGAATGAATAGACCCCAGGTCTGGTTGATCGAGACGTTGTGTTGTCTGATGGCAGTAACCATGGAATCTGCCTGTCGCAAAGACGAGCCAAAACTGAACTCCACTCCTACCAGAGGAGACGGGCGCACAGAGGTAATGGGACACAGCGCACAGAGGTAGTGGGACACAGCACACAGAGGTAGTGGGACACAGCACACAGAGGTAGTGGGACACAGAGGTAGTGGGACACAGCGCACAGAGGTAGTGGGACACAGCACACAGAGGTATTGGGACACAGCGCACAGAGGTAGTGGGACACAGCACACAGAGGTAGTGGGACACAGCGCACAGAGGTAGTGGGACACAGCACACAGAGGTAGTGGGACACAGCACACAGAGGTAGTGGGACACGGCACACAGAGGTAGTGGGACACAGCACACAGAGGTAGTGGGACACAGCGCAGAGGTAGTGGGACACAGCACACAGAGGTAGTGGGACACAGCACACAGAGGTAGTGGGACACAGCGCCCAGAGGTAGTGGGACACAGCGCCCAGAGGTAGTGGGACACAGCGCCCAGAGGTAGTGGGACACAGCGCACAGAGGTAGTGGGACACAGCGCACAGAGGTAGTGGGACACAGCGCCCAGAGGTAGTGGGACACAGCGCAGAGGTAGTGGGACACAGCACACAGAGGTAGTGGGACACAGCACACAGAGGTAGTGGGACACAGCACACAGAGATAGTGGGACACAGCACACAGAGGTAGTGGGACACAGCGCCCAGAGGTAGTGGGACACAGCACACAGAGGTAGTGGGACACAGCGCAGAGGTAGTGGGACACAGCACACAGAGGTAGTGGGACACAGCACACAGAGGTAGTGGGACACAGCACACAGAGGTAGTGGGACACAGCGCCCAGAGGTAGTGGGACACAGCGCCCAGAGGTAGTGGGACACAGCGCACAGAGGTAGTGGGACACAGCGCACAGAGGTAGTGGGACACAGCACACAGAGGTAGTGGGACACAGCGCCCAGAGGTAGTGGGACACAGCGCAGAGGTAGTGGGACACAGCGCACAGAGGTAGTGGGACACAGCACACAGAGGTAGTGGGACACAGCACACAGAGATAGTGGGACACAGCACACAGAGGTAGTGGGACACAGCGCCCAGAGGTAGTGGGACACAGCGCCCAGAGGTAGTGGGACACAGCGCACAGAGGTAGTGGGACACAGCACACAGAGGTAGTGGGACACAGCACACAGAGGTAGTGGGACACAGCACAGAGGTAGTGGGACACAGCACACAGAGGTAGTGGGACACAGCGCACAGAGGTAGTGGGACACAGCACACAGAGGTAGTGGGACACAGCGCAGAGGTAGTGGGACACAGCACACAGAGGTAGTGGGACACAGCACACAGAGGTAGTGGGACACAGCACACAGAGGTAGTGGGACACAGCACACAGAGGTAGTGGGACACAGCGCCCAGAGGTAGTGGGACACAGCGCCCAGAGGTAGTGGGACACAGCACAGAGGTAGTGGGACACAGCACACAGAGGTAGTGGGACACAGCGCGCAGAGGTAGTGGGACACAGCGCCCAGAGGTAGTGGGACACAGCACACAGAGGTAGTGGGACACAGCACACAGAGGTAATGGGACACAGCACACAGAGGTAGTGGGACACAGCACACAGAGGTAGTGGGACACAGCGCAGAGGTAGTGGGACACAGCACACAGAGGTAGTGGGACACAGCACAGAGGTAGTGGGACACAGCACACAGAGGTAGTGGGACACAGCGCAGAGGTAGTGGGACACAGCACACAGAGGTAGTGGGACACAGCGCACAGAGGTAGTGGGACACAGCGCCCAGAGGTAGTGGGACACAGCACACAGAGGTAGTGGGACACAGCGCACAGAGGTAGTGGGACACAGCGCACAGAGGTAGTGGGACACAGCGCACAGAGGTAGTGGGACACAGCGCAGAGGTAGTGGGACACAGCACACAGAGGTAGTGGGACACAGCATACAGAGGTAGTGGGACACAGCGCAGAGGTAGTGGGACACAGCGCAGAGGTAGTGGGACACAGCACACAGAGGTAGTGGGACACAGCGCACAGAGGTAGTGGGACACAGCGCCCAGAGGTAGTGGGACACAGCACACAGAGGTAGTGGGACACAGCGCACAGAGGTAGTGGGACACAGCACACAGAGGTAGTGGGACACAGCGCACAGAGGTAGTGGGACACAGCGCAGAGGTAGTGGGACACAGCACACAGAGGTAGTGGGACACAGCACACAGAGGTAGTGGGACACAGCGCAGAGGTAGTGGGACACAGCGCAGAGGTAGTGGGACACAGCGCCCAGAGGTAGTGGGACACAGCGCACAGAGGTAGTGGGACACAGCACACAGAGGTAGTGGGACACAGCACACAGAGGTAGTGGGACACAGCGCACAGAGGTAGTGGGACCCAGCGCACAGAGGTAGTGGGACACAGCGCACAGAGGTAGTGGGACACAGCGCACAGAAGTAGTGGGACACAGAGGTAGTGGGACACAGCGCCCAGAGGTAGTGGGACACAGCACACAGAGGTAGTGGGACACAGCACACAGAGGTAGTGGGACACAGCACACAGAGGTAGTGGGACACAGCACACAGAGGTAGTGGGACAGAGCGCGCAGAGGTAGTGGGACACAGCGCCCAGAGGTAGTGGGACACAGCACACAGAGGTAGTGGGACACAGCACACAGAGGTAGTGGGACACAGCACACAGAGGTAGTGGGACACAGCGCCCAGAGGTAGTGGGACACAGCACACAGAGGTAGTGGGACACAGCACACAGAGGTAGTGGGAAACAGCGCCCAGAGGTAGTGGGACACAGCACACAGAGGTAGTGGGACACAGCGCCCAGAGGTAGTGGGACACGGCACACAGAGGTAGTGGGACACAGCACACAGAGGTAGTGGGACACAGCGCAGAGGTAGTGGGACACAGCACACAGAGGTAGTGGGACACAGCACACAGAGGTAGTGGGACACAGCGCCCAGAGGTAGTGGGACACAGCGCACAGAGGTAGTGGGACACAGCGCACAGAGGTAGTGGGACACAGCGCACAGAGGTAGTGGGACACAGCACACAGAGGGAGTGGGACACAGCGCCCAGAGGTAGTGGGACACAGCGCAGAGGTAGTGGGACACAGCGCACAGAGGTAGTGGGACACAGCACACAGAGGTAGTGGGACACAGCACACTGAGATAGTGGGACACAGCACACAGAGGTAGTGGGACACAGCACACTGAGATAGTGGGACACAGCGCACAGAGGTAGTGGGACACAGCACCCAGAGGTAGTGGGACACAGCGCAGAGGTAGTGGGACACAGCGCACAGAGGTAGTGGGACACAGCGCACAGAGGTAGTGGGACACAGCACACAGAGATAGTGGGACACAGCACACAGAGGTAGTGGGACACAGCGCCCAGAGGTAGTGGGACACAGCGCCCAGAGGTAGTGGGACACAGCGCACAGAGGTAGTGGGACACAGCGCACAGAGGTAGTGGGACACAGCACACAGAGGTAGTGGGACACAGCGCAGAGGTAGTGGGACACAGCACACAGAGGTAGTGGGACACAGCACACAGAGGTAGTGGGACACAGCACACAGAGGTAGTGGGACACAGCGCCCAGAGGTAGTGGGACACAGCGCCCAGAGGTAGTGGGACACAGCACACAGAGGTAGTGGGACACAGCGCACAGAGGTAGTGGGACACAGCGCAGAGGTAGTGGGACACAGCGCAGAGGTAGTGGGACACAGCGCACAGAGGTAGTGGGACACAGCACACAGAGGTAGTGGGACACAGCGCACAGAGGTAGTGGGACACAGCACACAGAGGTAGTGGGACACAGCACACAGAGGTAGTGGGACACAGCACACAGAGGTAGTGGGACACAGCACACAGAGGTAGTGGGACACAGCGCAGAGGTAGTGGGACACAGCACACAGAGGTAGTGGGACACAGCACAGAGGTAGTGGGACACAGCACACAGAGGTAGTGGGACACAGCACACAGAGGTAGTGGGACACAGCGCAGAGGTAGTGGGACACAGCACACAGAGGTAGTGGGACACAGCGCAGAGGGAGTGGGACACAGCACACAGAGGTAGTGGGACACAGCACACAGAGGTAGTGGGACACAGCACACAGAGGTAGTGGGACACAGCACACAGAGGTAGTGGGACACAGCGCCCAGAGGTAGTGGGACACAGCGCCCAGAGGTAGTGGGACACAGCGCACAGAGGTAGTGGGACACAGCGCACAGAGGTAGTGGGACACAGCGCACAGAGGTAGTGGGACACAGCGCCCAGAGGTAGTGGGACACAGCACAGAGGTAGTGGGACACAGCACAGAGGTAGTGGGACACAGCGCAGAGGTAGTGGGACACAGCGCAGAGGTAGTGGGACACAGCACACAGAGGTAGTGGGACACAGCGCACAGAGGTAGTGGGACACAGCGCAGAGGTAGTGGGACACAGCGCAGAGGTAGTGGGACACAGCGCAGAGGTAGTGGGACACAGCACACAGAGGTAGTGGGACACAGCGCACAGAGGTAGTGGGACACAGCACACAGAGGTAGTGGGACACAGCACACAGAGGTAGTGGGACACAGCACACAGAGGTAGTGGGACACAGCACACAGAGGTAGTGGGACACAGCACACAGAGGTAGTGGGACACAGCACACAGAGGTAGTGGGACACAGCGCAGAGGTAGTGGGACACAGCACACAGAGGTAGTGGGACACAGCACAGAGGTAGTGGGACACAGCACACAGAGGTAGTGGGACACAGCACACAGAGGTAGTGGGACACAGCGCAGAGGTAGTGGGACACAGCACACAGAGGTAGTGGGACACAGCGCAGAGGTAGTGGGACACAGCACACAGAGGTAGTGGGACACAGCGCACAGAGGTAGTGGGACACAGCGCCCAGAGGTAGTGGGACACAGCGCACAGAGGTAGTGGGACACAGCGCACAGAGGTAGTGGGACACAGCGCACAGAGGTAGTGGGACACAGCGCAGAGGTAGTGGGACACAGCACACAGAGGTAGTGGGACACAGCATACAGAGGTAGTGGGACACAGCGCAGAGGTAGTGGGACACAGCGCACAGAGGTAGTGGGACACAGCGCACAGAGGTAGTGGGACACAGCGCCCAGAGGTAGTGGGACACAGCACACAGAGGTAGTGGGACACAGCGCACAGAGGTAGTGGGACACAGCACACAGAGGTAGTGGGACACAGCGCACAGAGGTAGTGGGACACAGCGCAGAGGTAGTGGGACACAGCACACAGAGGTAGTGGGACACAGCACACAGAGGTAGTGGGACACAGCACAGAGGTAGTGGGACACAGCGCAGAGGTAGTGGGACACAGCGCCCAGAGGTAGTGGGACACAGCGCACAGAGGTAGTGGGACACAGCACACAGAGGTAGTGGGACACAGCACACAGAGGTAGTGGGACACAGCGCAGAGGTAGTGGGACCCAGCGCACAGAGGTAGTGGGACACAGCGCACAGAAGTAGTGGGACACAGAGGTAGTGGGACACAGCGCCCAGAGGTAGTGGGACACAGCACACAGAGGTAGTGGGACACAGCACACAGAGGTAGTGGGACACAGCACACAGAGGTAGTGGGACACAGCGCGCAGAGGTAGTGGGACACAGCGCCCAGAGGTAGTGGGACACAGCACACAGAGGTAGTGGGACACAGCACACAGAGGTAGTGGGACACAGAGGTAGTGGGACACAGCGCCCAGAGGTAGTGGGACACAGCACACAGAGGTAGTGGGACACAGCACACAGAGGTAGTGGGACACAGCGCCCAGAGGTAGTGGGACACAGCGCAGAGGTAGTGGGACACAGCGCACAGAGGTAGTGGGACACAGCACACAGAGGTAGTGGGACACAGCACACTGAGATAGTGGGACACAGCACACAGAGGTAGTGGGACACAGCGCCCAGAGGTAGTGGGACACAGCACACAGAGGTAGTGGGACACAGCGCAGAGGTAGTGGGACACAGCACACAGAGGTAGTGGGACACAGCACACAGAGGTAGTGGGACACAGCGCAGAGGTCGTGGGACACAGCACACAGAGGTAGTGGGACACAGCACACAGAGGTAGTGGGACACAGCACACAGAGGTAGTGGGACACAGCGCCCAGAGGTAGTGGGACACAGCGCACAGAGGTAGTGGGACACAGCGCACAGAGGTAGTGGGACACAGCGCACAGAGGTAGTGGGACACAGCACACAGAGGTAGTGGGACACAGCGCCCAGAGGTAGTGGGACACAGCGCACAGAGGTAGTGGGACACAGCGCACAGAGGTAGTGGGACACAGCGCACAGAGGTAGTGGGACACAGCACACAGAGGTAGTGGGACACAGCACACAGAGGTAGTGGGACACAGCACACAGAGGTAGTGGGACACAGCACACAGAGGTAGTGGGAAACAGCGCCCAGAGGTAGTGGGACACAGCACACAGAGGTAGTGGGACACAGCGCCCAGAGGTAGTGGGACACGGCACAAAGAGGTAGTGGGACACAGCACACAGAGGTAGTGGGACACAGCGCAGAGGTAGTGGGACACAGCACACAGAGGTAGTGGGACACAGCACACAGAGGTAGTGGGACACAGCGCCCAGAGGTAGTGGGACACAGCGCACAGAGGTAGTGGGACACAGCGCACAGAGGTAGTGGGACACAGCACACAGAGGTAGTGGGACACAGCGCAGAGGGAGTGGGACACAGCACACAGAGGTAGTGGGACACAGCGCACAGAGGTAGTGGGACACAGCGCACAGAGGTAGTGGGACACAGCACACAGAGGTAGTGGGACACAGCGCCCAGAGGTAGTGGGACACAGCGCCCAGAGGTAGTGGGACACAGCGCACAGAGGTAGTGGGACACAGCGCACAGAGGTAGTGGGACACAGCGCACAGAGGTAGTGGGACACAGCGCCCAGAGGTAGTGGGACACAGCACAGAGGTAGTGGGACACAGCACAGAGGTAGTGGGACACAGCGCAGAGGTAGTGGGACACAGCGCAGAGGTAGTGGGACACAGCACACAGAGGTAGTGGGACACAGCGCACAGAGGTAGTGGGACACAGCGCAGAGGTAGTGGGACACAGCGCAGAGGTAGTGGGACACAGCGCAGAGGTAGTGGGACACAGCACACAGAGGTAGTGGGACACAGCGCACAGAGGTAGTGGGACACAGCACACAGAGGTAGTGGGACACAGCACACAGAGGTAGTGGGACACAGCACACAGAGGTAGTGGGACACAGCACACAGAGGTAGTGGGACACAGCACACAGAGGTAGTGGGACACAGCACACAGAGGTAGTGGGACACAGCGCAGAGGTAGTGGGACACAGCACACAGAGGTAGTGGGACACAGCACAGAGGTAGTGGGACACAGCACACAGAGGTAGTGGGACACAGCACACAGAGGTAGTGGGACACAGCACACAGAGGTAGTGGGACACAGCACACAGAGGTAGTGGGACACAGCACACAGAGGTAGTGGGACACAGCACACAGAGGTAGTGGGACACAGCACACAGAGGTAGTGGGACACAGCGCACAGAGGTAGTGGGACACAGCACACAGAGGTAGTGGGACACAGCACACAGAGGTAGTGAGACACAGCGCAAAGAGGTAGTGGGACACAGCGCCCAGAGGTAGTGTGACACAGCGCCCAGAGGTAGTGGGACACAGCGCACAGAGGTAGTGTGACACAGCGCACAGAGGTAGTGGGACACAGCGCACAGAGGTAGTGGGACACAGCGCCCAGAGGTAGTGGGACACAGCACAGAGGTAGTGGGACACAGCACAGAGGTAGTGGGACACAGCGCAGAGGTAGTGGGACACAGCGCAGAGGTAGTGGGACACAGCACACAGAGGTAGTGGGACACAGCGCACAGAGGTAGTGGGACACAGCGCAGAGGTAGTGGGACACAGCGCAGAGGTAGTGGGACACAGCGCAGAGGTAGTGGGACACAGCACACAGAGGTAGTGGGACACAGCGCACAGAGGTAGTGGGACACAGCACACAGAGGTAGTGGGACACAGCACACAGAGGTAGTGGGACACAGCACACAGAGGTAGTGGGACACAGCACACAGAGGTAGTGGGACACAGCACACAGAGGTAGTGGGACACAGCACACAGAGGTAGTGGGACACAGCGCAGAGGTAGTGGGACACAGCACACAGAGGTAGTGGGACACAGCACAGAGGTAGTGGGACACAGCACACAGAGGTAGTGGGACACAGCACACAGAGGTAGTGGGACACAGCGCAGAGGTAGTGGGACACAGCACACAGAGGTAGTGGGACACAGCGCAGAGGTAGTGGGACACAGCACACAGAGGTAGTGGGACACAGCGCACAGAGGTAGTGGGACACAGCGCCCAGAGGTAGTGGGACACAGCGCACAGAGGTAGTGGGACACAGCGCACAGAGGTAGTGGGACACAGCGCACAGAGGTAGTGGGACACAGCGCAGAGGTAGTGGGACACAGCACACAGAGGTAGTGGGACACAGCATACAGAGGTAGTGGGACACAGCGCAGAGGTAGTGGGACACAGCGCACAGAGGTAGTGGGACACAGCGCACAGAGGTAGTGGGACACAGCGCCCAGAGGTAGTGGGACACAGCACACAGAGGTAGTGGGACACAGCGCACAGAGGTAGTGGGACACAGCACACAGAGGTAGTGGGACACAGCGCACAGAGGTAGTGGGACACAGCGCAGAGGTAGTGGGACACAGCACACAGAGGTAGTGGGACACAGCACACAGAGGTAGTGGGACACAGCACAGAGGTAGTGGGACACAGCGCAGAGGTAGTGGGACACAGCGCCCAGAGGTAGTGGGACACAGCGCACAGAGGTAGTGGGACACAGCACACAGAGGTAGTGGGACACAGCACACAGAGGTAGTGGGACACAGCGCAGAGGTAGTGGGACCCAGCGCACAGAGGTAGTGGGACACAGCGCACAGAAGTAGTGGGACACAGAGGTAGTGGGACACAGCGCCCAGAGGTAGTGGGACACAGCACACAGAGGTAGTGGGACACAGCACACAGAGGTAGTGGGACACAGCACACAGAGGTAGTGGGACACAGCGCGCAGAGGTAGTGGGACACAGCGCCCAGAGGTAGTGGGACACAGCACACAGAGGTAGTGGGACACAGCACACAGAGGTAGTGGGACACAGAGGTAGTGGGACACAGCGCCCAGAGGTAGTGGGACACAGCACACAGAGGTAGTGGGACACAGCACACAGAGGTAGTGGGACACAGCGCCCAGAGGTAGTGGGACACAGCGCAGAGGTAGTGGGACACAGCGCACAGAGGTAGTGGGACACAGCACACAGAGGTAGTGGGACACAGCACACTGAGATAGTGGGACACAGCACACAGAGGTAGTGGGACACAGCGCCCAGAGGTAGTGGGACACAGCACACAGAGGTAGTGGGACACAGCGCAGAGGTAGTGGGACACAGCACACAGAGGTAGTGGGACACAGCACACAGAGGTAGTGGGACACAGCGCAGAGGTCGTGGGACACAGCACACAGAGGTAGTGGGACACAGCACACAGAGGTAGTGGGACACAGCACACAGAGGTAGTGGGACACAGCGCCCAGAGGTAGTGGGACACAGCGCACAGAGGTAGTGGGACACAGCGCACAGAGGTAGTGGGACACAGCGCACAGAGGTAGTGGGACACAGCACACAGAGGTAGTGGGACACAGCGCCCAGAGGTAGTGGGACACAGCGCACAGAGGTAGTGGGACACAGCGCACAGAGGTAGTGGGACACAGCGCGCAGAGGTAGTGGGACACAGCGCCCAGAGGTAGTGGGACACAGCGCCCAGAGGTAGTGGGACACAGCACACAGAGGTAGTGGGACACAGCACACAGAGGTAGTGGGAAACAGCGCCCAGAGGTAGTGGGACACAGCACACAGAGGTAGTGGGACACAGCGCCCAGAGGTAGTGGGACACGGCACACAGAGGTAGTGGGACACAGCACACAGAGGTAGTGGGACACAGCGCAGAGGTAGTGGGACACAGCACACAGAGGTAGTGGGACACAGCACACAGAGGTAGTGGGACACAGCGCCCAGAGGTAGTGGGACACAGCACACAGAGGTAGTGGGACACAGCGCACAGAGGTAGTGGGACACAGCACACAGAGGTAGTGGGACACAGCACACAGAGGTAGTGGGACACAGCACACAGAGGTAGTGGGACACAGCGCCCAGAGGTAGTGGGACACAGCGCCCAGAGGTAGTGGGACACAGCGCACAGAGGTAGTGGGACACAGCGCACAGAGGTAGTGGGACACAGCGCACAGAGGTAGTGGGACACAGCGCCCAGAGGTAGTGGGACACAGCACAGAGGTAGTGGGACACAGCACAGAGGTAGTGGGACACAGCGCAGAGGTAGTGGGACACAGCGCAGAGGTAGTGGGACACAGCACACAGAGGTAGTGGGACACAGCGCACAGAGGTAGTGGGACACAGCGCAGAGGTAGTGGGACACAGCGCAGAGGTAGTGGGACACAGCGCAGAGGTAGTGGGACACAGCACACAGAGGTAGTGGGACACAGCGCACAGAGGTAGTGGGACACAGCACACAGAGGTAGTGGGACACAGCACACAGAGGTAGTGGGACACAGCACACAGAGGTAGTGGGACACAGCACACAGAGGTAGTGGGACACAGCACACAGAGGTAGTGGGACACAGCACACAGAGGTAGTGGGACACAGCGCAGAGGTAGTGGGACACAGCACACAGAGGTAGTGGGACACAGCACAGAGGTAGTGGGACACAGCACACAGAGGTAGTGGGACACAGCACACAGAGGTAGTGGGACACAGCGCAGAGGTAGTGGGACACAGCACACAGAGGTAGTGGGACACAGCGCAGAGGTAGTGGGACACAGCACACAGAGGTAGTGGGACACAGCGCACAGAGGTAGTGGGACACAGCGCCCAGAGGTAGTGGGACACAGCGCACAGAGGTAGTGGGACACAGCGCACAGAGGTAGTGGGACACAGCGCACAGAGGTAGTGGGACACAGCGCAGAGGTAGTGGGACACAGCACACAGAGGTAGTGGGACACAGCATACAGAGGTAGTGGGACACAGCGCAGAGGTAGTGGGACACAGCGCACAGAGGTAGTGGGACACAGCGCACAGAGGTAGTGGGACACAGCGCCCAGAGGTAGTGGGACACAGCACACAGAGGTAGTGGGACACAGCGCACAGAGGTAGTGGGACACAGCACACAGAGGTAGTGGGACACAGCGCACAGAGGTAGTGGGACACAGCGCAGAGGTAGTGGGACACAGCACACAGAGGTAGTGGGACACAGCACACAGAGGTAGTGGGACACAGCACAGAGGTAGTGGGACACAGCGCAGAGGTAGTGGGACACAGCGCCCAGAGGTAGTGGGACACAGCGCACAGAGGTAGTGGGACACAGCACACAGAGGTAGTGGGACACAGCACACAGAGGTAGTGGGACACAGCGCAGAGGTAGTGGGACCCAGCGCACAGAGGTAGTGGGACACAGCGCACAGAAGTAGTGGGACACAGAGGTAGTGGGACACAGCGCCCAGAGGTAGTGGGACACAGCACACAGAGGTAGTGGGACACAGCACACAGAGGTAGTGGGACACAGCACACAGAGGTAGTGGGACACAGCGCGCAGAGGTAGTGGGACACAGCGCCCAGAGGTAGTGGGACACAGCACACAGAGGTAGTGGGACACAGCACACAGAGGTAGTGGGACACAGAGGTAGTGGGACACAGCGCCCAGAGGTAGTGGGACACAGCACACAGAGGTAGTGGGACACAGCACACAGAGGTAGTGGGACACAGCGCCCAGAGGTAGTGGGACACAGCGCAGAGGTAGTGGGACACAGCGCACAGAGGTAGTGGGACACAGCACACAGAGGTAGTGGGACACAGCACACTGAGATAGTGGGACACAGCACACAGAGGTAGTGGGACACAGCGCCCAGAGGTAGTGGGACACAGCACACAGAGGTAGTGGGACACAGCGCAGAGGTAGTGGGACACAGCACACAGAGGTAGTGGGACACAGCACACAGAGGTAGTGGGACACAGCGCAGAGGTCGTGGGACACAGCACACAGAGGTAGTGGGACACAGCACACAGAGGTAGTGGGACACAGCACACAGAGGTAGTGGGACACAGCGCCCAGAGGTAGTGGGACACAGCGCACAGAGGTAGTGGGACACAGCGCACAGAGGTAGTGGGACACAGCGCACAGAGGTAGTGGGACACAGCACACAGAGGTAGTGGGACACAGCGCCCAGAGGTAGTGGGACACAGCGCACAGAGGTAGTGGGACACAGCGCACAGAGGTAGTGGGACACAGCGCGCAGAGGTAGTGGGACACAGCGCCCAGAGGTAGTGGGACACAGCGCCCAGAGGTAGTGGGACACAGCACACAGAGGTAGTGGGACACAGCACACAGAGGTAGTGGGAAACAGCGCCCAGAGGTAGTGGGACACAGCACACAGAGGTAGTGGGACACAGCGCCCAGAGGTAGTGGGACACGGCACACAGAGGTAGTGGGACACAGCACACAGAGGTAGTGGGACACAGCGCAGAGGTAGTGGGACACAGCACACAGAGGTAGTGGGACACAGCACACAGAGGTAGTGGGACACAGCGCCCAGAGGTAGTGGGACACAGCGCACAGAGGTAGTGGGACACAGCGCACAGAGGTAGTGGGACACAGCGCACAGAGGTAGTGGGACACAGCGCCCAGAGGTAGTGGGACACAGCACAGAGGTAGTGGGACACAGCGCAGAGGTAGTGGGACACAGCGCAGAGGTAGTGGGACACAGCACACAGAGGTAGTGGGACACAGCGCACAGAGGTAGTGGGACACAGCGCAGAGGTAGTGGGACACAGCGCAGAGGTAGTGGGACACAGCGCAGAGGTAGTGGGACACAGCACACAGAGGTAGTGGGACACAGCGCACAGAGGTAGTGGGACACAGCACACAGAGGTAGTGGGACACAGCACACAGAGGTAGTGGGACACAGCACACAGAGGTAGTGGGACACAGCACACAGAGGTAGTGGGACACAGCGCAGAGGTAGTGGGACACAGCACACAGAGGTAGTGGGACACAGCACAGAGGTAGTGGGACACAGCACACAGAGGTAGTGGGACACAGCACACAGAGGTAGTGGGACACAGCGCAGAGGTAGTGGGACACAGCACACAGAGGTAGTGGGACACAGCGCAGAGGTAGTGGGACACAGCACACAGAGGTAGTGGGACACAGCGCACAGAGGTAGTGGGACACAGCGCCCAGAGGTAGTGGGACACAGCACACAGAGGTAGTGGGACACAGCGCACAGAGGTAGTGGGACACAGCACACAGAGGTAGTGGGACACAGCGCACAGAGGTAGTGGGACACAGCGCAGAGGTAGTGGGACACAGCACACAGAGGTAGTGGGACACAGCATACAGAGGTAGTGGGACACAGCGCAGAGGTAGTGGGACACAGCGCAGAGTAGTGGGACACAGCACACAGAGGTAGTGGGACACAGCGCACAGAGGTAGTGGGACACAGCGCCCAGAGGTAGTGGGACACAGCACACAGAGGTAGTGGGACACAGCGCACAGAGGTAGTGGGACACAGCGCAGAGGTAGTGGGACACAGCGCCCAGAGGTAGTGGGACACAGCGCACAGAGGTAGTGGGACACAGCACACAGAGGTAGTGGGACACAGCACACAGAGGTAGTGGGACACAGCGCAGAGGTAGTGGGACCCAGCGCACAGAGGTAGTGGGACACAGCGCACAGAAGTAGTGGGACACAGAGGTAGTGGGACACAGCGCCCAGAGGTAGTGGGACACAGCACACAGAGGTAGTGGGACACAGCACACAGAGGTAGTGGGACACAGCACACAGAGGTAGTGGGACACAGCGCGCAGAGGTAGTGGGACACAGCGCCCAGAGGTAGTGGGACACAGCACACAGAGGTAGTGGGACACAGCACACAGAGGTAGTGGGACACAGAGGTAGTGGGACACAGCGCCCAGAGGTAGTGGGACACAGCGCCCAGAGGTAGTGGGACACAGCACACAGAGGTAGTGGGACACAGCACACAGAGGTAGTGGGACACAGCGCCCAGAGGTAGTGGGACACAGCGCAGAGGTAGTGGGACACAGCGCACAGAGGTAGTGGGACACAGCACACAGAGGTAGTGGGACACAGCACACTGAGATAGTGGGACACAGCACACAGAGGTAGTGGGACACAGCGCCCAGAGGTAGTGGGACACAGCACACAGAGGTAGTGGGACACAGCGCAGAGGTAGTGGGACACAGCACACAGAGGTAGTGGGACACAGCACACAGAGGTAGTGGGACACAGCACACAGAGGTAGTGGGACACAGCGCAGAGGTCGTGGGACACAGCACACAGAGGTAGTGGGACACAGCACACAGAGGTAGTGGGACACAGCACACAGAGGTAGTGGGACACAGCGCCCAGAGGTAGTGGGACACAGCGCACAGAGGTAGTGGGACACAGCGCACAGAGGTAGTGGGACACAGCGCACAGAGGTAGTGGGACACAGACAGCGCCCAGAGGTAGTGGGACACAGCACACAGAGGTAGTGGGACACAGCGCCCAGAGGTAGTGGGACACGGCACACAGAGGTAGTGGGACACAGCACACAGAGGTAGTGGGACACAGCGCAGAGGTAGTGGGACACAGCACACAGAGGTAGTGGGACACAGCGCCCAGAGGTAGTGGGACACAGCGCACAGAGGTAGTGGGACACAGCGCACAGAGGTAGTGGGACACAGCGCACAGAGGTAGTGGGACACAGCACACAGAGGTAGTGGGACACAGCGCCCAGAGGTAGTGGGACACAGCGCAGAGGTAGTGGGACACAGCGCACAGAGGTAGTGGGACACAGCACACAGAGGTAGTGGGACACAGCACACTGAGATAGTGGGACACAGCACACAGAGGTAGTGGGACACAGCGCCCAGAGGTAGTGGGACACAGCACACAGAGGTAGTGGGACACAGCGCAGAGGTAGTGGGACACAGCACACAGAGGTAGTGGGACACAGCACACAGAGGTAGTGGGACACAGCGCAGAGGTTGTGGGACACAGCACACAGAGGTAGTGGGACACAGCACACAGAGGTAGTGGGACACAGCACACAGAGGTAGTGGGACACAGCGCACAGAGGTAGTGGGACACAGCGCCCAGAGGTAGTGGGACACAGCGCACAGAGGTAGTGGGACACAGCACACAGAGGTAGTGGGACACAGCACACAGAGGTAGTGGGACACAGCGCAGAGGTAGTGGGACACAGCACACAGAGGTAGTGGGACACAGCACACAGAGGTAGTGGGACACAGCACACAGAGGTAGTGGGACACAGCGCACAGAGGTAGTGGGACACAGCGCCCAGAGGTAGTGGGACACAGCGCAGAGGTAGTGGGACACAGCGCAGAGGTAGTGGGACACAGCGCAGAGGTAGTGGGACACAGCACACAGAGGTAGTGGGACACAGCGCACAGAGGTAGTGGGACACAGCGCAGAGGTAGTGGGACACAGCGCAGAGGTAGTGGGACACAGCGCAGAGGTAGTGGGACACAGCACACAGAGGTAGTGGGACACAGCGCACAGAGGTAGTGGGACACAGCACACAGAGGTAGTGGGACACAGCACACAGAGGTAGTGGGACACAGCACACAGAGGTAGTGGGACACAGCACACAGAGGTAGTGGGACACAGCGCAGAGGTAGTGGGACACAGCACACAGAGGTAGTGGGACACAGCACAGAGGTAGTGGGACACAGCACACAGAGGTAGTGGGACACAGCACACAGAGGTAGTGGGACACAGCGCAGAGGTAGTGGGACACAGCACACAGAGGTAGTGGGACACAGCGCAGAGGTAGTGGGACACAGCACACAGAGGTAGTGGGACACAGCGCACAGAGGTAGTGGGACACAGCGCCCAGAGGTTGTGGGACACAGCACACAGAGGTAGTGGGACACAGCACACAGAGGTAGTGGGACACAGCGCCCAGAGGTAGTGGGACACAGCGCCCAGAGGTAGTGGGACACAGCACAGAGGTAGTGGGACACAGCACACAGAGGTAGTGGGACACAGCGCCCAGAGGTAGTGGGACACAGCGCACAGAGGTAGTGGGACACAGCGCACAGAGGTAGTGGGACACAGCGCCCAGAGGTAGTGGGACACAGCACAGAGGTAGTGGGACACAGCGCAGAGGTAGTGGGACACAGCGCAGAGGTAGTGGGACACAGCACACAGAGGTAGTGGGACACAGCGCACAGAGGTAGTGGGACACAGCGCAGAGGTAGTGGGACACAGCGCAGAGGTAGTGGGACACAGCGCAGAGGTAGTGGGACACAGCACACAGAGGTAGTGGGACACAGCGCACAGAGGTAGTGGGACACAGCACACAGAGGTAGTGGGACACAGCACACAGAGGTAGTGGGACACAGCACACAGAGGTAGTGGGACACAGCACACAGAGGTAGTGGGACACAGCGCAGAGGTAGTGGGACACAGCACACAGAGGTAGTGGGACACAGCACAGAGGTAGTGGGACACAGCACACAGAGGTAGTGGGACACAGCACACAGAGGTAGTGGGACACAGCGCAGAGGTAGTGGGACACAGCACACAGAGGTAGTGGGACACAGCGCAGAGGTAGTGGGACACAGCACACAGAGGTAGTGGGACACAGCGCACAGAGGTAGTGGGACACAGCGCACAGAGGTAGTGGGACACAGCACACAGAGGTAGTGGGACACAGCACACAGAGGTAGTGGGACACAGCACACAGAGGTAGTGGGACACAGCGCACAGAGGTAGTGGGACACAGCGCAGAGAGGTAGTGGGACACAGCACACAGAGGTAGTGGGACACAGCATACAGAGGTAGTGGGACACAGCGCAGAGGTAGTGGGACACAGCGCAGAGGTAGTGGGACACAGCACACAGAGGTAGTGGGACACAGCACACAGAGGTAGTGGGACACAGCGCACAGAGGTAGTGGGACACAGCACAAAGAGGTAGTGGGACACAGCACACAGAGGTAGTGGGACACAGCACACAGAGGTAGTGGGACACAGCACACAGAGGTAGTGGGACACAGCGCACAGAGGTAGTGGGACACAGCACACAGAGGTAGTGGGACACAGCACACAGAGGTAGTGGGACACAGCACAGAGGTAGTGGGACACAGCACACAGAGGTAGTGGGACACAGCGCACAGAGGTAGTGGGACACAGCGCACAGAGGTAGTGGGACACAGCACACAGAGGTAGTGGGACACAGCACACAGAGGTAGTGGGACACAGCACACAGAGGTAGTGGGACCCAGCGCACAGAGGTAGTGGGACACAGCGCACAGAAGTAGTGGGACACAGAGGTAGTGGGACACAGCGCCCAGAGGTAGTGGGACACAGCACACAGAGGTAGTGGGACACAGCACACAGAGGTAGTGGGACACAGCACACAGAGGTAGTGGGACACAGCGCGCAGAGGTAGTGGGACACAGCGCCCAGAGGTAGTGGGACACAGCACACAGAGGTAGTGGGACACAGCACACAGAGGTAGTGGGACACAGAGGTAGTGGGACACAGCGCCCAGAGGTAGTGGGACACAGCACACAGAGGTAGTGGGACACAGCACACAGAGGTAGTGGGACACAGCGCACAGAGGTAGTGGGACACAGCGCAGAGGTAGTGGGACACAGCGCACAGAGGTAGTGGGACACAGCACACAGAGGTAGTGGGACACAGCACACTGAGGTAGTGGGACACAGCACACAGAGGTAGTGGGACACAGCGCCCAGAGGTAGTGGGACACAGCACACAGAGGTAGTGGGACACAGCACACAGAGGTAGTGGGACACAGCACACAGAGGTCGTGGGACACAGCACACAGAGGTAGTGGGACACAGCACACAGAGGTAGTGGGACACAGCACACAGAGGTAGTGGGACACAGCGCCCAGAGGTAGTGGGACACAGCGCACAGAGGTAGTGGGACACAGCGCAGAGGTAGTGGGACACAGCGCACAGAGGTAGTGGGACACAGCACACAGAGGTAGTGGGACACAGCACACAGAGATAGTGGGACACAGCACACAGAGGTAGTGGGACACAGCGCCCAGAGGTAGTGGGACACAGCGCCCAGAGGTAGTGGGACACAGCGCACAGAGGTAGTGGGACACAGCACACAGAGGTAGTGGGACACAGCACACAGAGGTAGTGGGACACAGCGCAGAGGTAGTGGGACACAGCACACAGAGGTAGTGGGACACAGCACACAGAGGTAGTGGGACACAGCACACAGAGGTAGTGGGACACAGCGCCCAGAGGTAGTGGGACACAGCGCCCA
This sequence comes from Salvelinus alpinus, assembly GCF_045679555.1. Taxonomy (NCBI): domain Eukaryota; kingdom Metazoa; phylum Chordata; class Actinopteri; order Salmoniformes; family Salmonidae; genus Salvelinus; species Salvelinus alpinus. The sequence continues at coordinate 32,898,693 of NC_092087.1, read as the reverse complement.
GAGGTAGTGGGACACAGCGCCCAGAGGTAGTGGGACACAGCACAGAGGTAGTGGGACACAGCACACAGAGGTAGTGGGACACAGCGCCCAGAGGTAGTGGGACACAGCGCACAGAGGTAGTGGGACACAGCACACAGAGGTAGTGGGACACAGCGCACAGAGGTAGTGGGACACAGCGCAGAGGTAGTGGGACACAGCGCAGAGGTAGTGGGACACAGCGCAGAGGTAGTGGGACACAGCGCACAGAGGTAGTGGGACACAGCGCACAGAGGTAGTGGGACACAGCGCAGAGGTAGTGGGACACAGCGCAGAGGTAGTGGGACACAGCGCAGAGGTAGTGGGACACAGCACACAGAGGTAGTGGGACACAGCGCACAGAGGTAGTGGGACACAGCACACAGAGGTAGTGGGACACAGCACACAGAGGTAGTGGGACACAGCACACAGAGGTAGTGGGACACAGCACACAGAGGTAGTGGGACACAGCGCAGCGGTAGTGGGACACAGCACACAGAGGTAGTGGGACAGAGCACACAGAGGTAGTGGGACACAGCGCAGAGGTAGTGGGACACAGCACACAGAGGTAGTGGGACACAGCGCAGAGGTAGTGGGACACAGCACACAGAGGTAGTGGGACACAGCGCACAGAGGTAGTGGGACACAGCGCCCAGAGGTAGTGGGACACAGCACACAGAGGTAGTGGGACACAGCACACAGAGGTAGTGGGACACAGCACACAGAGGTAGTGGGACACAGAGGTAGTGGGACACAGCGCAGAGGTAGTGGGACACAGCGCAGAGGTAGTGGGACACAGCGCAGAGGTAGTGGGACACAGCGCAGAGGTAGTGGGACACAGCGCAGAGGTAGTGGGACACAGCGCACAGAGGTAGTGGGACACAGCGCACAGAGGTAGTGGTACACATCACACAGAGGTAGTGGGACACAGCACACAGAGGTAGTGGGACACAGCACACAGAGGTAGTGGGACACAGCACACAGAGGTAGTGGGACACAGCACACAGAGGTAGTGGGACACAGCACACAGAGGTAGTGGGACACAGCGCCCAGAGGTAGTGGGACACAGCGCCCAGAGGTAGTGGGAAACAGCGCCCAGAGGTAGTGGGACACAGCGCCCAGAGGTAGTGGGACACAGCACAGAGGTAGTGGGACACAGCACACAGAGGTAGTGGGACACAGCGCCCAGAGGTAGTGGGACACAGCGCCCAGAGGTAGTGGGACACAGCGCACAGAGGTAGCGGGACACAGCGCACAGAGGTAGTGGGACACAGCGCCCAGAGGTAGTGGGACACAGCGCAGAGGTAGTGGGACACAGCGCAGGGTAGTGGGACACAGCGCAGAGGTAGTGGGACACAGCACACAGAGGTAGTGGGACACAGCGCACAGAGGTAGTGGGACACAGCGCAGAGGTAGTGGGACACAGCGCAGAGGTAGTGGGACACAGCGCAGAGGTAGTGGGACACAGCACACAGAGGTAGTGGGACACAGCGCACAGAGGTAGTGGGACACAGCGCACAGAGGTAGTGGGACACAGCACACAGAGGTAGTGGGACACAGCACACAGAGGTAGTGGGACACAGCACACAGAGGTAGTGGGACACAGCACACAGAGGTAGTGGGACACAGCGCAGAGGTAGTGGGACACAGCACAGAGGTAGTGGGACACAGCACACAGAGGTAGTGGGACACAGCACACAGAGGTAGTGGGACACAGCGCAGAGGTAGTGGGACACAGCACACAGAGGTAGTGGGACACAGCGCAGAGGTAGTGGGACACAGCACACAGAGGTAGTGGGACACAGCGCACAGAGGTAGTGGGACACAGCACACAGAGGTAGTGGGACACAGCGCACAGAGGTAGTGGGACACAGCGCAGAGGTAGTGGGACACAGCACACAGAGGTAGTGGGACACAGCACACAGAGGTAGTGGGACACAGCGCAGAGGTAGTGGGACACAGCGCAGAGGTAGTGGGACACAGCGCCCAGAGGTAGTGGGACACAGCGCACAGAGGTAGTGGGACACAGCACACAGAGGTAGTGGGACACAGCACACAGAGGTAGTGGGACACAGCGCAGAGGTAGTGGGACACAGCGCACAGAGGTAGTGGGACACAGCGCACAGAAGTAGTGGGACACAGAGGTAGTGGGACACAGCGCCCAGAGGTAGTGGGACACAGCACACAGAGGTAGTGGGACACAGCACACAGAGGTAGTGGGACACAGCACACAGAGGTAGTGGGACACAGCGCGCAGAGGTAGTGGGACACAGCGCCCAGAGGTAGTGGGACACAGCACACAGAGGTAGTGGGACACAGCACACAGAGGTAGTGGGACACAGAGGTAGTGGGACACAGCGCCCAGAGGTAGTGGGACACAGCACACAGAGGTAGTGGGACACAGCACACAGAGGTAGTGGGAAACAGCGCCCAGAGGTAGTGGGACACAGCACACAGAGGTAGTGGGACACAGCGCCCAGAGGTAGTGGGACACGGCGCCCAGAGGTAGTGGGACACGGCACACAGAGGTAGTGGGACACAGCACACAGAGGTAGTGGGACACAGCGCAGAGGTAGTGGGACACAGCACACAGAGGTAGTGGGACACGGCGCCCAGAGGTAGTGGGACACGGCACACAGAGGTAGTGGGACACAGCACACAGAGGTAGTGGGACACAGCGCAGAGGTAGTGGGACACAGCACACAGAGGTAGTGGGACACAGCACACAGAGGTAGTGGGAAACAGCGCCCAGAGGTAGTGGGACACAGCACACAGAGGTAGTGGGACACAGCGCCCAGAGGTAGTGGGACACGGCACACAGAGGTAGTGGGACACAGCACACAGAGGTAGTGGGACACAGCGCAGAGGTAGTGGGACACAGCACACAGAGGTAGTGGGACACAGCACACAGAGGTAGTGGGACACAGCGCCCAGAGGTAGTGGGACACAGCGCACAGAGGTAGTGGGACACAGCGCACAGAGGTAGTGGGACACAGCGCACAGAGGTAGTGGGACACAGCACACAGAGGTAGTGGGACACAGCGCCCAGAGGTAGTGGGACACAGCGCAGAGGTAGTGGGACACAGCGCACAGAGGTAGTGGGACACAGCACACAGAGGTAGTGGGACACAGCACACTGAGATAGTGGGACACAGCACACAGAGGTAGTGGGACACAGCGCCCAGAGGTAGTGGGACACAGCACACAGAGGTAGTGGGACACAGCGCAGAGGTAGTGGGACACAGCACACAGAGGTAGTGGGACACAGCACACAGAGGTAGTGGGACACAGCGCAGAGGTAGTGGGACACAGCACACAGAGGTAGTGGGACACAGCACACAGAGGTAGTGGGACACAGCACACAGAGGTAGTGGGACACAGCGCCCAGAGGTAGTGGGACACAGCGCACAGAGGTAGTGGGACACAGCGCACAGAGGTAGTGGGACACAGCGCACAGAGGTAGTGGGACACAGCACACAGAGGTAGTGGGACACAGCGCCCAGAGGTAGTGGGACACAGCGCAGAGGTAGTGGGACACAGCGCAGAGGTAGTGGGACACAGCGCACAGAGGTAGTGGGACACAGCACACAGAGGTAGTGGGACACAGCACACAGAGATAGTGGGACACAGCACACAGAGGTAGTGGGACACAGCGCCCAGAGGTAGTGGGACACAGCGCCCAGAGGTAGTGGGACACAGCGCACAGAGGTAGTGGGACACAGCACACAGAGGTAGTGGGACACAGCACACAGAGGTAGTGGGACACAGCGCAGAGGTAGTGGGACACAGCACACAGAGGTAGTGGGACACAGCGCACAGAGGTAGTGGGACACAGCACACAGAGGTAGTGGGACACAGCGCAGAGGTAGTGGGACACAGCACACAGAGGTAGTGGGACACAGCACACAGAGGTAGTGGGACACAGCACACAGAGGTAGTGGGACACAGCACACAGAGGTAGTGGGACACAGCGCCCAGAGGTAGTGGGACACAGCGCCCAGAGGTAGTGGGACACAGCACAGAGGTAGTGGGACACAGCACACAGAGGTAGTGGGACACAGCGCCCAGAGGTAGTGGGACACAGCGCACAGAGGTAGTGGGACACAGCGCACAGAGGTAGTGGGACACAGCGCCCAGAGGTAGTGGGACACAGCACAGAGGTAGTGGGACACAGCGCAGAGGTAGTGGGACACAGCGCAGAGGTAGTGGGACACAGCACACAGAGGTAGTGGGACACAGCGCACAGAGGTAGTGGGACACAGCGCAGAGGTAGTGGGACACAGCACACAGAGGTAGTGGGACACAGCACACAGAGGTAGTGGGACACAGCGCACAGAGGTAGTGGGACACAGCACACAGAGGTAGTGGGACACAGCACACAGAGGTAGTGGGACACAGCACACAGAGGTAGTGGGACACAGCACACAGAGGTAGTGGGACACAGCGCAGAGGTAGTGGGACACAGCACACAGAGGTAGTGGGACACAGCACACAGAGGTAGTGGGACACAGCACAGAGGTAGTGGGACACAGCACACAGAGGTAGTGGGACACAGCGCAGAGGTAGTGGGACACAGCACACAGAGGTAGTGGGACACAGCACACAGAGGTAGTGGGACACAGCGCAGAGGTAGTGGGACACAGCACACAGAGGTAGTGGGACACAGCACACAGAGGTAGTGGGACACAGCGCAGAGGTAGTGGGACACAGCACACAGAGGTAGTGGGACACAGCACACAGAGGTAGTGGGACACAGCGCCCAGAGGTAGTGGGACACAGCGCACAGAGGTAGTGGGACACAGCGCACAGAGGTAGTGGGACACAGCGCACAGAGGTAGTGGGACACAGCACACAGAGGTAGTGGGACACAGCGCCCAGAGGTAGTGGGACACAGCGCAGAGGTAGTGGGACACAGCGCACAGAGGTAGTGGGACACAGCACACAGAGGTAGTGGGACACAGCACACTGAGATAGTGGGACACAGCACACAGAGGTAGTGGGACACAGCGCCCAGAGGTAGTGGGACACAGCACACAGAGGTAGTGGGACACAGCGCAGAGGTAGTGGGACACAGCACACAGAGGTAGTGGGACACAGCACACAGAGGTAGTGGGACACAGCGCAGAGGTAGTGGGACACAGCACACAGAGGTAGTGGGACACAGCACACAGAGGTAGTGGGACACAGCACACAGAGGTAGTGGGACACAGCGCCCAGAGGTAGTGGGACACAGCGCACAGAGGTAGTGGGACACAGCGCACAGAGGTAGTGGGACACAGCGCACAGAGGTAGTGGGACACAGCACACAGAGGTAGTGGGACACAGCGCCCAGAGGTAGTGGGACACAGCGCAGAGGTAGTGGGACACAGCGCAGAGGTAGTGGGACACAGCGCACAGAGGTAGTGGGACACAGCACACAGAGGTAGTGGGACACAGCACACAGAGATAGTGGGACACAGCACACAGAGGTAGTGGGACACAGCGCCCAGAGGTAGTGGGACACAGCGCCCAGAGGTAGTGGGACACAGCGCCCAGAGGTAGTGGGACACAGCACACAGAGGTAGTGGGACACAGCACACAGAGGTAGTGGGACACAGCGCAGAGGTAGTGGGACACAGCACACAGAGGTAGTGGGACACAGCGCACAGAGGTAGTGGGACACAGCACACAGAGGTAGTGGGACACAGCGCAGAGGTAGTGGGACACAGCGCAGAGGTAGTGGGACACAGCACACAGAGGTAGTGGGACACAGCACACAGAGGTAGTGGGACACAGCACACAGAGGTAGTGGGACACAGCACACAGAGGTAGTGGGACACAGCACACAGAGGTAGTGGGACACAGCGCCCAGAGGTAGTGGGACACAGCGCCCAGAGGTAGTGGGACACAGCACAGAGGTAGTGGGACACAGCACACAGAGGTAGTGGGACACAGCGCCCAGAGGTAGTGGGACACAGCACACAGAGGTAGTGGGACACAGCACACAGAGGTAGTGGGACACAGCGCACAGAGGTAGTGGGACACAGCACAGAGGTAGTGGGACACAGCGCAGAGGTAGTGGGACACAGCGCAGAGGTAGTGGGACACAGCACACAAAGGTAGTGGGACACAGCGCACAGAGGTAGTGGGACACAGCGCAGAGGTAGTGGGACACAGCGCAGAGGTAGTGGGACACAGCGCAGAGGTAGTGGGACACAGCGCAGAGGTAGTGGGACACAGCACACAGAGGTAGTGGGACACAGCGCACAGAGGTAGTGGGACACAGCACACAGAGGTAGTGGGACACAGCACACAGAGGTAGTGGGACACAACACACAGAGGTAGTGGGACACAGCACACAGAGGTAGTGGGACACAGCGCAGAGGTAGTGGGACACAGCACACAGAGGTAGTGGGACACAGCACAGAGGTAGTGGGACACAGCACACAGAGGTAGTGGGACACAGCACACAGAGGTAGTGGGACACAGCGCAGAGGTAGTGGGACACAGCACACAGAGGTAGTGGGACACAGCGCAGAGGTAGTGGGACACAGCACACAGAGGTAGTGGGACACAGCGCACAGAGGTAGTGGGACACAGCGCCCAGAGGTAGTGGGACACAGCACACAGAGGTAGTGGGACACAGCGCACAGAGGTAGTGGGACACAGCACACAGAGGTAGTGGGACACAGCGCACAGAGGTAGTGGGACACAGCACACAGAGGTAGTGGGACACAGCGCAGAGGTAGTGGGACACAGCACACAGAGGTAGTGGGACACAGCACACAGAGGTAGTGGGACACAGCACACAGAGGTAGTGGGACACAGCACACAGAGGTAGTGGGACACAGCGCCCAGAGGTAGTGGGACACAGCGCCCAGAGGTAGTGGGACACAGCACACAGAGGTAGTGGGACACAGCGCCCAGAGGTAGTGGGACACAGCGCACAGAGGTAGTGGGACACAGCGCACAGAGGTAGTGGGACACAGCGCCCAGAGGTAGTGGGACACAGCACAGAGGTAGTGGGACACAGCGCAGAGGTAGTGGGACACAGCGCAGAGGTAGTGGGACACAGCACACAGAGGTAGTGGGACACAGCGCACAGAGGTAGTGGGACACAGCGCAGAGGTAGTGGGACACAGCGCAGAGGTAGTGGGACACGGCGCAGAGGTAGTGGGACACAGCACACAGAGGTAGTGGGACACAGCGCACAGAGGTAGTGGGACACAGCACACAGAGGTAGTGGGACACAGCACACAGAGGTAGTGGGACACAGCACACAGAGGTAGTGGGACACAGCACACAGAGGTAGTGGGACACAGCGCAGAGGTAGTGGGACACAGCACACAGAGGTAGTGGGACACAGCACAGAGGTAGTGGGACACAGCACACAGAGGTAGTGGGACACAGCACACAGAGGTAGTGGGACACAGCGCAGAGGTAGTGGGACACAGCACACAGAGGTAGTGGGACACAGCACACAGAGGTAGTGGGACACAGCACACAGAGGTAGTGGGACACAGCACACAGAGGTAGTGGGACACAGCGCAGAGGTAGTGGGACACAGCACACAGAGGTAGTGGGACACAGCACAGAGGTAGTGGGACACAGCACACAGAGGTAGTGGGACACAGCACACAGAGGTAGTGGGACACAGCGCAGAGGTAGTGGGACACAGCGCCCAGAGGTAGTGGGACACAGCACACAGAGGTAGTGGGACACAGCGCACAGAGGTAGTGGGACACAGCACACAGAGGTAGTGGGACACAGCACACAGAGGTAGTGGGACACAGCGCAGAGGTAGTGGGACACAGCGCAGAGGTAGTGGGACACAGCGCAGAGGTAGTGGGACACAGCGCACAGAGGTAGTGGGACACAGCACACAGAGGTAGTGGGACACAGCACACAGAGGTAGTGGTACACAGCACACAGAGATAGTGGGACACAGCACACAGAGGTAGTGGGACACAGCACACAGAGGTAGTGGGACACAGCACACAGAGGTAGTGGGACACAGCACACAGAGGTAGTGGGACACAGCACACAGAGGTAGTGGGACACAGCGCCCAGAGGTAGTGGGACACAGCGCCCAGAGGTAGTGGGACACAGCGCCCAGAGGTAGTGGGACACAGCGCCCAGAGGTAGTGGGACACAGCACAGAGGTAGTGGGACACAGCACACAGAGGTAGTGGGACACAGCGCCCAGAGGTAGTGGGACACAGCGCACAGAGGTAGTGGGACACAGCGCACAGAGGTAGTGGGACACAGCGCCCAGAGGTAGTGGGACACAGCACAGAGGTAGTGGGACACAGCGCAGAGGTAGTGGGACACAGCGCAGAGGTAGTGGGACACAGCACACAGAGGTAGTGGGACACAGCGCACAGAGGTAGTGGGACACAGCGCAGAGGTAGTGGGACACGGCGCAGAGGTAGTGGGACACAGCGCAGAGGTAGTGGGACACAGCACACAGAGGTAGTGGGACACAGCGCACAGAGGTAGTGGGACACAGCACACAGAGGTAGTGGGACACAGCACACAGAGGTAGTGGGACACAGCACACAGAGGTAGTGGGACACAGCACACAGAGGTAGTGGGACACAGCACACAGAGGTAGTGGGACACAGCACAGAGGTAGTGGGACACAGCGCAGAGGTAGTGGGACACAGCGCAGAGGTAGTGGGACACAGCACACAGAGGTAGTGGGACACAGCGCACAGAGGTAGTGGGACACAGCGCAGAGGTAGTGGGACACGGCGCAGAGGTAGTGGGACACAGCGCAGAGGTAGTGGGACACAGCACACAGAGGTAGTGGGACACAGCGCACAGAGGTAGTGGGACACAGCACACAGAGGTAGTGGGACACAGCACACAGAGGTAGTGGGACACAGCACACAGAGGTAGTGGGACACAGCACACAGAGGTAGTGGGACACAGCACACAGAGGTAGTGGGACACAGCGCAGAGGTAGTGGGACACAGCACAGAGGTAGTGGGACACAGCACACAGAGGTAGTGGGACACAGCACACAGAGGTAGTGGGACACAGCGCAGAGGTAGTGGGACACAGCACACAGAGGTAGTGGGACACAGCGCACAGAGGTAGTGGGACACAGCACACAGAAGTAGTGGGACACAGCGCAGAGGTAGTGGGACACAGCACACAGAGGTAGTGGGACACAGCACACAGAGGTAGTGGGACACAGCACACAGAGGTAGTGGGACACAGCGCAGAGGTAGTGGGACACAGCGCACAGAGGTAGTGGGACACAGCGCACAGAGGTAGTGGGACACAGCGCCCAGAGGTAGTGGGACACAGCACACAGAGGTAGTGGGACACAGCGCACAGAGGTAGTGGGACACAGCACACAGAGGTAGTGGGACACAGCGCACAGAGGTAGTGGGACACAGCGCAGAGGTAGTGGGACACAGCACACAGAGGTAGTGGGACACAGCACAGAGGTAGTGGGACACAGCACACAGAGGTAGTGGGACACAGCACACAGAGGTAGTGGGACACAGCGCAGAGGTAGTGGGACACAGCACACAGAGGTAGTGGGACACAGCACACAGAGGTAGTGGGACACAGCACACAGAGGTAGTGGGACACAGCACACAGAGGTAGTGGGACACAGCGCAGAGGTAGTGGGACACAGCACACAGAGGTAGTGGGACACAGCACAGAGGTAGTGGGACACAGCACACAGAGGTAGTGGGACACAGCACACAGAGGTAGTGGGACACAGCGCAGAGGTAGTGGGACACAGCGCCCAGAGGTAGTGGGACACAGCACACAGAGGTAGTGGGACACAGCGCACAGAGGTAGTGGGACACAGCACACAGAGGTAGTGGGACACAGCACACAGAGGTAGTGGGACACAGCGCAGAGGTAGTGGGACACAGCGCAGAGGTAGTGGGACACAGCGCAGAGGTAGTGGGACACAGCGCACAGAGGTAGTGGGACACAGCACACAGAGGTAGTGGGACACAGCACACAGAGGTAGTGGTACACAGCACACAGAGATAGTGGGACACAGCACACAGAGGTAGTGGGACACAGCACACAGAGGTAGTGGGACACAGCACACAGAGGTAGTGGGACACAGCACACAGAGGTAGTGGGACACAGCACACAGAGGTAGTGGGACACAGCGCCCAGAGGTAGTGGGACACAGCGCCCAGAGGTAGTGGGACACAGCGCCCAGAGGTAGTGGGACACAGCGCCCAGAGGTAGTGGGACACAGCACAGAGGTAGTGGGACACAGCACACAGAGGTAGTGGGACACAGCGCCCAGAGGTAGTGGGACACAGCGCACAGAGGTAGTGGGACACAGCGCACAGAGGTAGTGGGACACAGCGCCCAGAGGTAGTGGGACACAGCACAGAGGTAGTGGGACACAGCGCAGAGGTAGTGGGACACAGCGCAGAGGTAGTGGGACACAGCACACAGAGGTAGTGGGACACAGCGCACAGAGGTAGTGGGACACAGCGCAGAGGTAGTGGGACACGGCGCAGAGGTAGTGGGACACAGCGCAGAGGTAGTGGGACACAGCACACAGAGGTAGTGGGACACAGCGCACAGAGGTAGTGGGACACAGCACACAGAGGTAGTGGGACACAGCACACAGAGGTAGTGGGACACAGCACACAGAGGTAGTGGGACACAGCACACAGAGGTAGTGGGACACAGCACACAGAGGTAGTGGGACACAGCACAGAGGTAGTGGGACACAGCGCAGAGGTAGTGGGACACAGCGCAGAGGTAGTGGGACACAGCACACAGAGGTAGTGGGACACAGCGCACAGAGGTAGTGGGACACAGCGCAGAGGTAGTGGGACACGGCGCAGAGGTAGTGGGACACAGCGCAGAGGTAGTGGGACACAGCACACAGAGGTAGTGGGACACAGCGCACAGAGGTAGTGGGACACAGCACACAGAGGTAGTGGGACACAGCACACAGAGGTAGTGGGACACAGCACACAGAGGTAGTGGGACACAGCACACAGAGGTAGTGGGACACAGCACACAGAGGTAGTGGGACACAGCGCAGAGGTAGTGGGACACAGCACAGAGGTAGTGGGACACAGCACACAGAGGTAGTGGGACACAGCACACAGAGGTAGTGGGACACAGCGCAGAGGTAGTGGGACACAGCACACAGAGGTAGTGGGACACAGCGCACAGAGGTAGTGGGACACAGCACACAGAAGTAGTGGGACACAGCGCACAGAGGTAGTGGGACACAGCACACAGAGGTAGTGGGACACAGCACACAGAGGTAGTGGGACACAGCACACAGAGGTAGTGGGACACAGCGCAGAGGTAGTGGGACACAGCGCACAGAGGTAGTGGGACACAGCGCACAGAGGTAGTGGGACACAGCGCCCAGAGGTAGTGGGACACAGCACACAGAGGTAGTGGGACACAGCGCACAGAGGTAGTGGGACACAGCACACAGAGGTAGTGGGACACAGCGCACAGAGGTAGTGGGACACAGCGCAGAGGTAGTGGGACACAGCACACAGAGGTAGTGGGACACAGCATACAGAGGTAGTGGGACACAGCGCAGAGGTAGTGGGACACAGCGCAGAGGTAGTGGGACACAGCGCAGAGGTAGTGGGACACAGCACACAGAGGTAGTGGGACACAGCGCACAGAGGTAGTGGGACACAGCGCCCAGAGGTAGTGGGACACAGCACACAGAGGTAGTGGGACACAGCGCACAGAGGTAGTGGGACACAGCACACAGAGGTAGTGGGACACAGCGCCCAGAGGTAGTGGGACACAGCGCAGAGGTAGTGGGACACAGCGCACAGAGGTAGTGGGACACAGCACACAGAGGTAGTGGGACACAGCACACAGAGATAGTGGGACACAGCACACAGAGGTAGTGGGACACAGCGCCCAGAGGTAGTGGGACACAGCGCCCAGAGGTAGTGGGACACAGCGCCCAGAGGTAGTGGGACACAGCACACAGAGGTAGTGGGACACAGCACACAGAGGTAGTGGGACACAGCACACAGAGGTAGTGGGACACAGCACACAGAGGTAGTGGGACACAGCACACAGAGGTAGTGGGACACAGCGCAGAGGTAGTGGGACACAGCACACAGAGGTAGTGGGACACAGCGCACAGAGGTAGTGGGACACAGCACACAGAGGTAGTGGGACACAGCACACAGAGGTAGTGGGACACAGCACACAGAGGTAGTGGGACACAGCGCACAGAGGTAGTGGGACACAGCGCCCAGAGGTAGTGGGACACAGCACAGAGGTAGTGGGACACAGCACACAGAGGTAGTGGGACACAGCGCCCAGAGGTAGTGGGACACAGCGCACAGAGGTAGTGGGACACAGCGCACAGAGGTAGTGGGACACAGCGCCCAGAGGTAGTGGGACACAGCACAGAGGTAGTGGGACACAGCGCAGAGGTAGTGGGACACAGCGCAGAGGTAGTGGGACACAGCACACAGAGGTAGTGGGACACAGCGCACAGAGGTAGTGGGACACAGCACACAGAGGTAGTGGGACACAGCACACAGAGGTAGTGGGACACAGCGCCCAGAGGTAGTGGGACACAGCACAGAGGTAGTGGGACACAGCGCAGAGGTAGTGGGACACAGCGCAGAGGTAGTGGGACACAGCACACAGAGGTAGTGGGACACAGCGCACAGAGGTAGTGGGACACAGCACACAGAGGTAGTGGGACACAGCACACAGAGGTAGTGGGACACAGCACACAGAGGTAGTGGGACACAGCACACAGAGGTAGTGGGACACAGCACACAGAGGTAGTGGGACACAGCACAGAGGTAGTGGGACACAGCACAGAGGTAGTGGGACACAGCACACAGAGGTAGTGGGACACAGCACACAGAGGTAGTGGGACACAGCGCAGAGGTAGTGGGACACAGCACACAGAGGTAGTGGGACACAGCGCAGAGGTAGTGGGACACAGCACACAGAGGTAGTGGGACACAGCGCACAGAGGTAGTGGGACACAGCGCCCAGAGGTAGTGGGACACAGCGCCCAGAGGTAGTGGGACACAGCGCACAGAGGTAGTGGGACACAGCACACAGAGGTAGTGGGACACAGCACACAGAGGTAGTGGGACACAGCGCAGAGGTAGTGGGACACAGCGCAGAGGTAGTGGGACACAGCGCAGAGGTAGTGGGACACAGCGCACAGAGGTAGTGGTACACAGCACACAGAGGTAGTGGGACACAGCACACAGAGGTAGTGGGACACAGCACAGAGGTAGTGGGACACAGCGCCCAGAGGTAGTGGGACACAGCACACAGAGGTAGTGGGACACAGCACACAGAGGTAGTGGGACACAGCGCACATAGGTAGTGGGACACAGCGCAGAGGTAGTGGGACACAGCACACAGAGGTAGTGGGACACAGCACACATAGGTAGTGGGACACAGCGCACAGAGGTAGTGGGACACAGCGCACAGAGGTAGTGGGACACAGCACACAGAGGTAGTGGGACACAGCACACAGAGGTAGTGGGACACAGCACACAGAGGTAGTGGGACACAGCGCCCAGAGGTAGTGGGACACAGCGCAGAGGTAGTGGGACACAGCGCAGAGGTAGTGGGACACAGCGCACAGAGGTAGTGGGACACAGCACACAGAGGTAGTGGGACACAGCACACAGAGATAGTGGGACACAGCACACAGAGGTAGTGGGACACAGCACCCAGAGGTAGTGGGACACAGCGCACAGAGGTAGTGGGACACAGCACACAGAGGTAGTGGGACACAGCACACAGAGGTAGTGGGACACAGCACACAGAGGTAGTGGGACACAGCACACAGAGGTAGTGGGACACAGCACACAGAGGTAGTGGGACACAGCACACAGAGGTAGTGGGACACAGCGCAGAGGTAGTGGGACACAGCACACAGAGGTAGTGGGACACAGCGCACAGAGGTAGTGGGACACAGCACACAGAGGTAGTGGGACACAGCGCAGAGGTAGTGGGACACAGCGCAGAGGTAGTGGGACACAGCACACAGAGGTAGTGGGACACAGCACACAGAGGTAGTGGGACACAGCACACAGAGGTAGTGGGACACAGCACACAGAGGTAGTGGGACACAGCGCCCAGAGGTAGTGGGACACAGCACACAGAGATAGTGGGACACAGCACACAGAGGTAGTGGGACACAGCGCCCAGAGGTAGTGGGACACAGCGCCCAGAGGTAGTGGGACACAGCACACAGAGGTAGTGGGACACAGCACACAGAGGTAGTGGGACACAGCACACAGAGGTAGTGGGACACAGCACACAGAGGTAGTGGGACACAGCACACAGAGGTAGTGGGACACAGCGCAGAGGTAGTGGGACACAGCACACAGAGGTAGTGGGACACAGCGCACAGAGGTAGTGGGACACAGCACACAGAGGTAGTGGGACACAGCGCAGAGGTAGTGGGACACAGCACACAGAGGTAGTGGGACACAGCACACAGAGGTAGTGGGACACAGCACACAGAGGTAGTGGGACACAGCACACAGAGGTAGTGGGACACAGCGCACAGAGGTAGTGGGACACAGCACAGAGGTAGTGGGACACAGCACACAGAGGTAGTGGGACACAGCGCCCAGAGGTAGTGGGACACAGCGCACAGAGGTAGTGGGACACAGCACACAGAGGTAGTGGGACACAGCGCCCAGAGGTAGTGGGACACAGCACAGAGGTAGTGGGACACAGCGCAGAGGTAGTGGGACACAGCGCAGAGGTAGTGGGACACAGCACACAGAGGTAGTGGGACACAGCGCACAGAGGTAGTGGGACACAGCGCAGAGGTAGTGGGACACAGCGCAGAGGTAGTGGGACACAGCGCAGAGGTAGTGGGACACAGCGCACAGAGGTAGTGGGACACAGCGCACAGAGGTAGTGGGACACAGCACACAGAGGTAGTGGGACACAGCACACAGAGGTAGTGGGACACAGCACACAGATGTAGTGGGACACAGCACACAGAGGTAGTGGGACACAGCGCAGAGGTAGTGGGACACAGCACACAGAGGTAGTGGGACACAGCACACAGAGGTAGTGGGACACAGCACAGAGGTAGTGGGACACAGCACACAGAGGTAGTGGGACACAGCACACAGAGGTAGTGGGACACAGCGCAGAGGTAGTGGGACACAGCACACAGAGGTAGTGGGACACAGCGCAGAGGTAGTGGGACACAGCACACAGTGGTAGTGGGACACAGCGCACAGAGGTAGTGGGACACAGCGCCCAGAGGTAGTGGGACACAGCGCCCAGAGGTAGTGGGACACAGCGCACAGAGGTAGTGGGACACAGCACACAGAGGTAGTGGGACACAGCACACAGAGGTAGTGGGACACAGCGCAGAGGTAGTGGGACACAGCGCAGAGGTAGTGGGACACAGCGCAGAGGTAGTGGGACACAGCGCAGAGGTAGTGGGACACAGCGCACAGAGGTAGTGGTACACAGCACACAGAGGTAGTGGGACACAGCACACAGAGGTAGTGGGACACAGCACAGAGGTAGTGGGACACAGCACAGAGGTAGTGGGACACAGCGCCCAGAGGTAGTGGGACACAGCACACAGAGGTAGTGGGACACAGCACACAGAGGTAGTGGGACACAGCGCACAGAGGTAGTGGGACACAGCGCAGAGGTAGTGGGACACAGCACACAGAGGTAGTGGGACACAGCACACAGAGGTAGTGGGACACAGCGCAGAGGTAGTGGGACACAGCGCAGAGGTAGTGGGACACAGCGCCCAGAGGTAGTGGGACACAGCGCCCAGAGGTAGTGGGACACAGCACACAGAGGTAGTGGTACACAGCACACAGAGGTAGTGGTACACAGCACACAGAGGTAGTGGGACACAGCACAGAGGTAGTGGGACACAGCACACAGAGGTAGTGGGACACAGCACACAGAGGTAGTGGGACACAGCGCACAGAGGTAGTGGGACACAGCGCCCAGAGGTAGTGGGACACAGCGCAGAGGTAGTGGAACACAGCGCACAGAGGTAGTGGGACACAGCGCACAGAGGTAGTGGGACACAGCACACAGAGATAGTGGGACACAGCACACAGAGGTAGTGGGACACAGCGCCCAGAGGTAGTGGGACACAGCACACAGAGGTAGTGGGACACAGCGCAGAGGTAGTGGGACACAGCACACAGAGGTAGTGGGACACAGCACACAGAGGTAGTGGGACACAGCACACAGAGGTAGTGGGACACAGCACACAGAGGTAGTGGGACACAGCGCCCAGAGGTAGTGGGACACAGCGCACAGAGGTAGTGGGACACAGCACACAGAGGTAGTGGGACACAGCACACAGAGGTAGTGGGACACAGCACACAGAGGTAGTGGGACACAGCGCCCAGAGGTAGTGGGACACAGCGCACAGAGGTAGTGGGACACAGCACACAGAGATAGTGGGACACAGCACACAGAGGTAGTGGGACACAGCGCCCAGAGGTAGTGGGACACAGCACACAGAGGTAGTGGGACACAGCGCAGAGGTAGTGGGACACAGCACACAGAGGTAGTGGGACACAGCACACAGAGGTAGTGGGACACAGCACACAGAGGTAGTGGGACACAGCACACAGAGGTAGTGGGACACAGCACACAGAGGTAGTGGGACACAGCGCCCAGAGGTAGTGGGACACAGCGCACAGAGGTAGTGGGACACAGCGCACAGAGGTAGTGGGACACAGCGCACAGAGGTAGTGGGACACAGCACACAGAGGTAGTGGGACACAGCGCCCAGAGGTAGTGGGACACAGCGCAGAGGTAGTGGGACACAGCGCACAGAGGTAGTGGGACACAGCACACAGAGGTAGTGGGACACAGCACACAGAGATAGTGGGACACAGCACACAGAGGTAGTGGGACACAGCGCCCAGAGGTAGTGGGACACAGCACACAGAGGTAGTGGGACACAGCGCACAGAGGTAGTGGGACACAGCACACAGAGGTAGTGGGACACAGCACACAGAGGTAGTGGGACACAGCACACAGAGGTAGTGGGACACAGCACACAGAGGTAGTGGGACACAGCACACAGAGGTAGTGGGACACAGCGCAGAGGTAGTGGGACACAGCACACAGAGGTAGTGGGACACAGCGCACAGAGGTAGTGGGACACAGCACACAGAGGTAGTGGGACACAGCGCAGAGGTAGTGGGACACAGCACACAGAGGTAGTGGGACACAGCACACAGAGGTAGTGGGACACAGCACACAGAGGTAGTGGGACACAGCGCCCAGAGGTAGTGGGACACAGCACACAGAGGTAGTGGGACACAGCACACAGAGGTAGTGGTACACAGCGCACAGAGGTAGTGGGACACAGCGCACAGAGGTAGTGGGACACAGCGCAGAGGTAGTGGGACACAGCACACAGAGGTAGTGGGACACAGCACACAGAGGTAGTGGGACACAGCACACAGAGGTAGTGGTACACAACACACAGAGGTAGTGGGACACAGCACACAGAGGTAGTGGGACACAGCACACAGAGGTAGTGGGACACAGCGCGCAGAGGTAGTGGGACACAGCGCCCAGAGGTAGTGGGACACAGCACACAGAGGTAGTGGGACACAGCACACAGAGGTAGTGGGACACAGAGGTAGTGGGACACAGCGCCCAGAGGTAGTGGGACACAGCACACAGAGGTAGTGGGACACAGCACACAGAGGTAGTGGGACACAGCGCCCAGAGGTAGTGGGACACAGCGCACAGAGGTAGTGGGACACAGCGCCCAGAGGTAGTGGGACACGGCACACAGAGGTAGTGGGACACAGCACACAGAGGTAGTGGGACACAGCGCAGAGGTAGTGCGACACAGCACACAGAGGTAGTGGGACACAGCACACAGAGGTAGTGGGACACAGCGCCCAGAGGTAGTGGGACACAGCGCACAGAGGTAGTGGGACACAGCGCACAGAGGTAGTGGGACACAGCGCACAGAGGTAGTGGGACACAGCGCACAGAGGTAGTGGGACACAGCGCCCAGAGGTAGTGGGACACAGCGCAGAGGTAGTGGGACACAGCGCACAGAGGTAGTGGGACACAGCGCACAGAGGTAGTGGGACACAGCACACAGAGATAGTGGGACACAGCACACAGAGGTAGTGGGACACAGCGCCCAGAGGTAGTGGGACACAGCACACAGAGGTAGTGGGACACAGCGCAGAGGTAGTGGGACACAGCACACAGAGGTAGTGGGACACAGCACACAGAGGTAGTGGGACACAGCTCACAGAGGTAGTGGGACACAGCACACAGAGGTAGTGGGACACAGCGCACAGAGGTAGTGGGACACAGCGCACAGAGGTAGTGGGACACAGCGCACAGAGGTAGTGGGACACAGCACACAGAGGTAGTGGGACACAGCGCCCAGAGGTAGTGGGACACAGCGCAGAGGTAGTGGGACACAGCGCACAGAGGTAGTGGGACACAGCACACAGAGGTAGTGGGACACAGCACACAGAGATAGTGGGACACAGCACACAGAGGTAGTGGGACACAGCGCCCAGAGGTAGTGGGACACAGCGCCCAGAGGTAGTGGGACACAGCACACAGAGGTAGTGGGACACAGCACACAGAGGTAGTGGGACACAGCACACAGAGGTAGTGGGACACAGCACACAGAGGTAGTGGGACACAGCACACAGAGGTAGTGGGACACAGCGCAGAGGTAGTGGGACACAGCACACAGAGGTAGTGGGACACAGCGCACAGAGGTAGTGGGACACAGCACACAGAGGTAGTGGGTCACAGCACACAGAGGTAGTGGGACACAGCACACAGAGGTAGTGGGACACAGCACACAGAGGTAGTGGGACACAGCACACAGAGGTAGTGGGACACAGCACACAGAGGTAGTGGGACACAGCGCCCAGAGGTAGTGGGACACAGCGCCCAGAGGTAGTGGGACACAGCACAGAGGTAGTGGGACACAGCACACAGAGGTAGTGGGACACAGCGCCCAGAGGTAGTGGGACACAGCGCACAGAGGTAGTGGGACAGAGCGCACAGAGGTAGTGGGACACAGCGCCCAGAGGTAGTGGGACACAGCACAGAGGTAGTGGGACACAGCGCAGAGGTAGTGGGACACAGCGCAGAGGTAGTGGGACACAGCACACAGAGGTAGTGGGACACAGCGCACAGAGGTAGTGGGACACAGCGCAGAGGTAGTGGGACACAGCACAGAGGTAGTGGGACACAGCGCAGAGGTAGTGGGACACAGCGCAGAGGTAGTGGGACACAGCACACAGAGGTAGTGGGACACAGCGCACAGAGGTAGTGGGACACAGCACACAGAGGTAGTGGGACACAGCACACAGAGGTAGTGGGACACAGCACACAGAGGTAGTGGGACACAGCACACAGAGGTAGTGGGACACAGCACACAGAGGTAGTGGGACACAGCGCAGAGGTAGTGGGACACAGCGCAGAGGTAGTGGGACACAGCGCAGAGGTAGTGGGACACAGCACACAGAGGTAGTGGGACACAGCACAGAGGTAGTGGGACACAGCACACAGAGGTAGTGGGACACAGCACACAGAGGTAGTGGGACACAGCGCAGAGGTAGTGGGACACAGCACACAGAGGTAGTGGGACACAGCGCAGAGGTAGTGGGACACAGCACACAGAGGTAGTGGGACACAGCGCACAGAGGTAGTGGGACACAGCGCACAGAGGTAGTGGGACACAGCACACAGAGGTAGTGGGACACAGCACACAGAGGTAGTGGGACACAGCACACAGAGGTAGTGGGACACAGCACACAGAGGTAGTGGGACACAGCACACAGAGGTAGTGGGACACAGCGCAGAGGTAGTGGGACACAGCACACAGAGGTAGTGGGACACAGCACACAGAGGTAGTGGGACACAGCACACAGAGGTAGTGGGTCACAGCGCAGAGGTAGTGGGACACAGCACACAGAGGTAGTGGGACACAGCACACAGAGGTAGTGGGACACAGCACACAGAGGTAGTGGGACACAGCACACAGAGGTAGTGGGACACAGCGCCCAGAGGTAGTGGGACACAGCGCCCAGAGGTAGTGGGACACAGCACAGAGGTAGTGGGACACAGCACACAGAGGTAGTGGGACACAGCGCCCAGAGGTAGTGGGACACAGCGCACAGAGGTAGTGGGACAGAGCGCACAGAGGTAGTGGGACACAGCGCCCAGAGGTAGTGGGACACAGCACAGAGGTAGTGGGACACAGCGCAGAGGTAGTGGGACACAGCGCAGAGGTAGTGGGACACAGCACACAGAGGTAGTGGGACACAGCGCACAGAGGTAGTGGGACACAGCGCAGAGGTAGTGGGACACAGCACAGAGGTAGTGGGACACAGCGCAGAGGTAGTGGGACACAGCGCAGAGGTAGTGGGACACAGCACACAGAGGTAGTGGGACACAGCGCACAGAGGTAGTGGGACACAGCACACAGAGGTAGTGGGACACAGCACACAGAGGTAGTGGGACACAGCACACAGAGGTAGTGGGACACAGCACACAGAGGTAGTGGGACACAGCACACAGAGGTAGTGGGACACAGCGCAGAGGTAGTGGGACACAGCGCAGAGGTAGTGGGACACAGCGCAGAGGTAGTGGGACACAGCACACAGAGGTAGTGGGACACAGCACAGAGGTAGTGGGACACAGCACACAGAGGTAGTGGGACACAGCACACAGAGGTAGTGGGACACAGCGCAGAGGTAGTGGGACACAGCACACAGAGGTAGTGGGACACAGCGCAGAGGTAGTGGGACACAGCACACAGAGGTAGTGGGACACAGCGCACAGAGGTAGTGGGACACAGCGCCCAGAGGTAGTGGGACACAGCACACAGAGGTAGTGGGACACAGCGCACAGAGGTAGTGGGACACAGCACACAGAGGTAGTGGGACACAGCACACAGAGGTAGTGGGACACAGCGCAGAGGTAGTGGGACACAGCGCAGAGGTAGTGGGACACAGCGCAGAGGTAGTGGGACACAGCGCAGAGGTAGTGGGACACAGCGCACAGAGGTAGTGGTACACAGCACACAGAGGTAGTGGGACACAGCACACAGAGGTAGTGGGACACAGCACAGAGGTAGTGGGACACAGCGCCCAGAGGTAGTGGGACACAGCACACAGAGGTAGTGGGACACAGCACACAGAGGTAGTGGGACACAGCACACAGAGGTAGTGGGAAACAGCACACAGAGGTAGTGGGACACAGCACACAGAGGTAGTGGGAAACAGCACACAGAGGTAGTGGGACACAGCACACAGAGGTAGTGGGACACAGCACACAGAGGTAGTGGGACACAGCGCACAGAGGTAGTGGGACACAGCACACAGAGGTAGTGGGACACAGCGCACAGAGGTAGTGGGACACAGCGCCCAGAGGTAGTGGGACACAGCACACAGAGGTAGTGGGACACAGCGCACAGAGGTAGTGGGACACAGCACACAGAGGTAGTGGGACACAGCACACAGAGGTAGTGGGACACAGCGCAGAGGTAGTGGGACACAGCGCAGAGGTAGTGGGACACAGCGCAGAGGTAGTGGGACACAGCACACAGAGGTAGTGGGACACAGCGCCCAGAGGTAGTGGGACACAGCACACAGAGGTAGTGGGACACAGCGCCCAGAGGTAGTGGGACACAGCACACAGAGGTAGTGGGACACAGCACACAGAGGTAGTGGGACACAGCGCACAGAGGTAGTGGGACACAGCGCAGAGGTAGTGGGACACAGCACACAGAGGTAGTGGGACACAGCACACAGAGGTAGTGGGACACAGCGCAGAGGTAGTGGGACACAGCGCAGAGGTAGTGGGACACAGCGCCCAGAGGTAGTGGGACACAGCGCCCAGAGGTAGTGGGACACAGCACACAGAGGTAGTGGTACACAGCACACAGAGGTAGTGGTACACAGCACACAGAGGTAGTGGGACACAGCACAGAGGTAGTGGGACACAGCACACAGAGGTAGTGGGACACAGCACACAGAGGTAGTGGGACACAGCACACAGAGGTAGTGGGACACAGCACACAGAGGTAGTGGGACACAGCACACAGAGGTAGTGGTACACAGCACACAGAGGTAGTGGTACACAGCACACAGAGGTAGTGGGACACAGCACAGAGGTAGTGGGACACAGCACACAGAGGTAGTGGGACACAGCACACAGAGGTAGTGGGACACAGCACACAGAGGTAGTGGTACACAACACACAGAGGTAGTGGGACACAGCACGCAGAGGTAGTGGGACACAGCACACAGAGGTAGTGGGACACAGCGCGCAGAGGTAGTGGGACACAGCGCCCAGAGGTAGTGGGACACAGCACACAGAGGTAGTGGGACACAGCACACAGAGGTAGTGGGACACAGAGGTAGTGGGACACAGCGCCCAGAGGTAGTGGGACACAGCACACAGAGGTAGTGGGACACAGCACACAGAGGTAGTGGGACACAGCGCCCAGAGGTAGTGGGACACAGCGCACAGAGGTAGTGGGACACAGCGCCCAGAGGTAGTGGGACACGGCACACAGAGGTAGTGGGACACAGCACACAGAGGTAGTGGGACACAGCGCAGAGGTAGTGCGACACAGCACACAGAGGTAGTGGGACACAGCACACAGAGGTAGTGGGACACAGCGCCCAGAGGTAGTGGGACACAGCGCACAGAGGTAGTGGGACACAGCGCACAGAGGTAGTGGGACACAGCGCACAGAGGTAGTGGGACACAGCGCACAGAGGTAGTGGGACACAGCGCCCAGAGGTAGTGGGACACAGCGCAGAGGTAGTGGGACACAGCACACAGAGGTAGTGGGACACAGCGCACAGAGGTAGTGGGACACAGCACACAGAGATAGTGGGACACAGCACACAGAGGTAGTGGGACACAGCGCCCAGAGGTAGTGGGACACAGCACACAGAGGTAGTGGGACACAGCGCAGAGGTAGTGGGACACAGCACACAGAGGTAGTGGGACACAGCACACAGAGGTAGTGGGACACAGCACACAGAGGTAGTGGGACACAGCACACAGAGGTAGTGGGACACAGCACACAGAGGTAGTGGGACACAGCGCCCAGAGGTAGTGGGACACAGCGCACAGAGGTAGTGGGACACAGCGCACAGAGGTAGTGGGACACAGCACACAGAGGTAGTGGGACACAGCGCCCAGAGGTAGTGGGACACAGCGCAGAGGTAGTGGGACACAGCGCACAGAGGTAGTGGGACACAGCACACAGAGGTAGTGGGACACAGCACACAGAGGTAGTGGGACACAGCACACAGGGGTAGTGGGACACAGCGCACAGAGGTAGTGGGACACAGCGCACAGAGGTAGTGGGACACAGCACACAGAGGTAGTGGGACACAGCACACAGAGGTAGTGGGACACAGCACACAGAGGTAGTGGGACACAGCACACAGAGGTAGTGGGACACAGCACACAGAGGTAGTGGGACACAGCACACAGAGGTAGTGGGACACAGCACACAGAGGTAGTGGGACACAGCGCACAGAGGTAGTGGGACACAGCACACAGAGGTAGTGGGACACAGCGCAGAGGTAGTGGGACACAGCACACAGAGGTAGTGGGACACAGCACACAGAGGTAGTGGGACACAGCACACAGAGGTAGTGGGACACAGCACAGAGGTAGTGGGACACAGCACACAGAGGTAGTGGGACACAGCATACAGAGGTAGTGGGACACAGCACACAGAGGTAGTGGGACACAGCACACAGAGGTAGTGGTACACAACACACAGAGGTAGTGGGACACAGCACACAGAGGTAGTGGGACACAGCACACAGAGGTAGTGGGACACAGCGCGCAGAGGTAGTGGGACACAGCGCACAGAGGTAGTGGGACACAGCACACAGAGGTAGTGGGACACAGCACACAGAGGTAGTGGGACACAGCGCAGAGGTAGTGGGACACAGCGCACAGAGGTAGTGGGACACAGCACACAGAGGTAGTGGGACACAGCACACAGAGGTAGTGGGACACAGCGCCCAGAGGTAGTGGGACACAGCGCACAGAGGTAGTGGGACACAGCGCACAGAGGTAGTGGGACACGGCACACAGAGGTAGTGGGACACAGCACACAGAGGTAGTGGGACACAGCGCAGAGGTAGTGCGACACAGCACACAGAGGTAGTGGGACACAGCACACAGAGGTAGTGGGACACAGCGCCCAGAGGTAGTGGGACACAGCGCACAAAGGTAGTGGGACACAGCGCACAGAGGTAGTGGGACACAGCGCACAGAGGTAGTGGGACACAGCGCACAGAGGTAGTGGGACACAGCGCCCAGAGGTAGTGGGACAAAGCGCAGAGGTAGTGGGACACAGCGCACAGAGGTAGTGGGACACAGCGCACAGAGGTAGTGGGACACAGCACACAGAGATAGTGGGACACAGCACACAGAGGTAGTGGGACACAGCGCCCAGAGGTAGTGGGACACAGCACACAGAGGTAGTGGGACACAGCGCAGAGGTAGTGGGACACAGCACACAGAGGTAGTGGGACACAGCACACAGAGGTAGTGGGACACAGCACACAGAGGTAGTGGGACACAGCACACAGAGGTAGTGGGACACAGCACACAGAGGTAGTGGGACACAGCGCCCAGAGGTAGTGGGACACAGCGCACAGAGGTAGTGGGACACAGCGCACAGAGGTAGTGGGACACAGCGCACAGAGGTAGTGGGACACAGCACACAGAGGTAGTGGGACACAGCGCCCAGAGGTAGTGGGACACAGCGCAGAGGTAGTGGGACACAGCGCACAGAGGTAGTGGGACACAGCACACAGAGGTAGTGGGACACAGCACACAGAGGTAGTGGGACACAGCACACAGAGGTAGTGGGACACAGCGCCCAGAGGTAGTGGGACACAGCGCCCAGAGGTAGTGGGACACAGCACACAGAGGTAGTGGGACACAGCACACAGAGGTAGTGGGACACAGCACACAGAGGTAGTGGGACACAGCACACAGAGGTAGTGGGACACAGCACACAGAGGTAGTGGGACACACCACACAGAGGTAGTGGGACACAGCACACAGAGGTAGTGGGACACAGCGCACAGAGGTAGTGGGACACAGCACACAGAGGTAGTGGGACACAGCACACAGAGGTAGTGGGACACAGCGCAGAGGTAGTGGGACACAGCACACAGAGGTAGTGGGACACAGCACACAGAGGTAGTGGGACACAGCACACAGAGGTAGTGGGACACAGCACACAGAGGTAGTGGGACACAGCGCCCAGAGGTAGTGGGACACAGCGCCCAGAGGTAGTGGGACACAGCACAGAGGTAGTGGGACACAGCACACAGAGGTAGTGGGACACAGCGCCCAGAGGTAGTGGGACACAGCGCACAGAGGTAGTGGGACAGAGCGCACAGAGGTAGTGGGACACAGCGCCCAGAGGTAGTGGGACACAGCACAGAGGTAGTGGGACACAGCGCAGAGGTAGTGGGACACAGCGCAGAGGTAGTGGGACACAGCGCACAGAGGTAGTGGGACACAGCGCACAGAGGTAGTGGGACACAGCGCAGAGAGTAGTGGGACACAGCGCAGAGGTAGTGGGACACAGCGCAGAGGTAGTGGGACACAGCGCAGAGGTAGTGGGACACAGCACACAGAGGTAGTGGGACACAGCGCACAGAGGTAGTGGGACACAGCACACAGAGGTAGTGGGACACAGCACACAGAGGTAGTGGGACACAGCACACAGAGGTAGTGGGACACAGCACACAGAGGTAGTGGGACACAGCACACAGAGGTAGTGGGACACAGCGCAGAGGTAGTGGGACACAGCGCAGAGGTAGTGGGACACAGCGCAGAGGTAGTGGGACACAGCACACAGAGGTAGTGGGACACAGCACAGAGGTAGTGGGACACAGCACACAGAGGTAGTGGGACACAGCGCAGAGGTAGTGGGACACAGCACACAGAGGTAGTGGGACACAGCGCACAGAGGTAGTGGGACACAGCGCCCAGAGGTAGTGGGACACAGCACACAGAGGTAGTGGGACACAGCGCACAGAGGTAGTGGGACACAGCACACAGAGGTAGTGGGACACAGCACACAGAGGTAGTGGGACACAGCGCAGAGGTAGTGGGACACAGCGCAGAGGTAGTGGGACACAGCGCAGAGGTAGTGGGACACAGCACACAGAGGTAGTGGGACACAGCACACAGAGGTAGTGGGACACAGCACACAGAGGTAGTGGGACACAGCACACAGAGGTAGTGGGACACAGCGCCCAGAGGTAGTGGGACACAGCGCACAGAGGTAGTGGGACACAGCGCACAGAGGTAGTGGGACACAGCGCACAGAGGTAGTGGGACACAGCACACAGAGGTAGTGGGACACAGCGCCCAGAGGTAGTGGGACACAGCGCAGAGGTAGTGGGACACAGCGCACAGAGGTAGTGGGACACAGCACACAGAGGTAGTGGGACACAGCACACAGAGATAGTGGGACACAGCACACAGAGGTAGTGGGACACAGCGCCCAGAGGTAGTGGGACACAGCGCCCAGAGGTAGTGGGACACAGCACACAGAGGTAGTGGGACACAGCACACAGAGGTAGTGGGACACAGCACACAGAGGTAGTGGGACACAGCACACAGAGGTAGTGGGACACAGCACACAGAGGTAGTGGGACACAGCACACAGAGGTAGTGGGACACAGCACACAGAGGTAGTGGGACACAGCGCACAGAGGTAGTGGGACACAGCACACAGAGGTAGTGGGACACAGCGCAGAGGTAGTGGGACACAGCACACAGAGGTAGTGGGACACAGCACACAGAGGTAGTGGGACACAGCACACAGAGGTAGTGGGACACAGCACAGAGGTAGTGGGACACAGCACAGAGGTAGTGGGACACAGCATACAGAGGTAGTGGGACACAGCACACAGAGGTAGTGGGACACAGCACACAGAGGTAGTGGTACACAACACACAGAGGTAGTGGGACACAGCACACAGAGGTAGTGGGACACAGCACACAGAGGTAGTGGGACACAGCGCGCAGAGGTAGTGGGACACAGCGCCCAGAGGTAGTGGGACACAGCACACAGAGGTAGTGGGACACAGCACACAGAGGTAGTGGGACACAGAGGTAGTGGGACACAGCGCCCAGAGGTAGTGGGACACAGCACACAGAGGTAGTGGGACACAGCACACAGAGGTAGTGGGACACAGCGCCCAGAGGTAGTGGGACACAGCGCACAGAGGTAGTGGGACACAGCGCCCAGAGGTAGTGGGACACGGCACACAGAGGTAGTGGGACACAGCACACAGAGGTAGTGGGACACAGCGCAGAGGTAGTGCGACACAGCACACAGAGGTAGTGGGACACAGCACACAGAGGTAGTGGGACACAGCGCCCAGAGGTAGTGGGACACAGCGCACAGAGGTAGTGGGACACAGCGCACAGAGGTAGTGGGACACAGCGCACAGAGGTAGTGGGACACAGCGCACAGAGGTAGTGGGACACAGCGCCCAGAGGTAGTGGGACACAGCGCAGAGGTAGTGGGACACAGCGCACAGAGGTAGTGGGACACAGCGCACAGAGGTAGTGGGACACAGCACACAGAGATAGTGGGACACAGCACACAGAGGTAGTGGGACACAGCGCCCAGAGGTAGTGGGACACAGCACACAGAGGTAGTGGGACACAGCGCAGAGGTAGTGGGACACAGCACACAGAGGTAGTGGGACACAGCACACAGAGGTAGTGGGACACAGCACACAGAGGTAGTGGGACACAGCACACAGAGGTAGTGGGACACAGCACACAGAGGTAGTGGGACACAGCGCCCAGAGGTAGTGGGACACAGCGCACAGAGGTAGTGGGACACAGCGCACAGAGGTAGTGGGACACAGCGCACAGAGGTAGTGGGACACAGCACACAGAGGTAGTGGGACACAGCGCCCAGAGGTAGTGGGACACAGCGCAGAGGTAGTGGGACACAGCGCACAGAGGTAGTGGGACACAGCACACAGAGGTAGTGGGACACAGCACACAGAGATAGTGGGACACAGCACACAGAGGTAGTGGGACACAGCGCCCAGAGGTAGTGGGACACAGCGCCCAGAGGTAGTGGGACACAGCACACAGAGGTAGTGGGACACAGCACACAGAGGTAGTGGGACACAGCACACAGAGGTAGTGGGACACAGCACACAGAGGTAGTGGGACACAGCACACAGAGGTAGTGGGACACACCACACAGAGGTAGTGGGACACAGCACACAGAGGTAGTGGGACACAGCGCACAGAGGTAGTGGGACACAGCACACAGAGGTAGTGGGACACAGCGCAGAGGTAGTGGGACACAGCACACAGAGGTAGTGGGACACAGCACACAGAGGTAGTGGGACACAGCACACAGAGGTAGTGGGACACAGCACACAGAGGTAGTGGGACACAGCGCCCAGAGGTAGTGGGACACAGCGCCCAGAGGTAGTGGGACACAGCACAGAGGTAGTGGGACACAGCACACAGAGGTAGTGGGACACAGCGCCCAGAGGTAGTGGGACACAGCGCACAGAGGTAGTGGGACAGAGCGCACAGAGGTAGTGGGACACAGCGCCCAGAGGTAGTGGGACACAGCACAGAGGTAGTGGGACACAGCGCAGAGGTAGTGGGACACAGCGCAGAGGTAGTGGGACACAGCACACAGAGGTAGTGGGACACAGCGCACAGAGGTAGTGGGACACAGCGCAGAGGTAGTGGGACACAGCGCAGAGGTAGTGGGACACAGCGCAGAGGTAGTGGGACACAGCGCAGAGGTAGTGGGACACAGCACACAGAGGTAGTGGGACACAGCGCACAGAGGTAGTGGGACACAGCACACAGAGGTAGTGGGACACAGCACACAGAGGTAGTGGGACACAGCACACAGAGGTAGTGGGACACAGCACACAGAGGTAGTGGGACACAGCACACAGAGGTAGTGGGACACAGCGCAGAGGTAGTGGGACACAGCGCAGAGGTAGTGGGACACAGCGCAGAGGTAGTGGGACACAGCACACAGAGGTAGTGGGACACAGCACAGAGGTAGTGGGACACAGCACACAGAGGTAGTGGGACACAGCGCAGAGGTAGTGGGACACAGCACACAGAGGTAGTGGGACACAGCGCACAGAGGTAGTGGGACACAGCGCCCAGAGGTAGTGGGACACAGCACACAGAGGTAGTGGGACACAGCGCACAGAGGTAGTGGGACACAGCACACAGAGGTAGTGGGACACAGCAC
Source organism: Salvelinus alpinus (assembly GCF_045679555.1). Classification (NCBI taxonomy): domain Eukaryota; kingdom Metazoa; phylum Chordata; class Actinopteri; order Salmoniformes; family Salmonidae; genus Salvelinus; species Salvelinus alpinus. Next base: position 32,869,385 of record NC_092087.1, on the reverse strand, counting down.
ACAGAGGTAGTGGGACACAGCGCAGAGGTAGTGGGACACAGCGCAGAGGTAGTGGGACACAGCGCAGAGGTAGTGGGACACAGCGCAGAGGTAGTGGGACACAGCGCACAGAGGTAGTGGTACACAGCACACAGAGGTAGTGGGACACAGCACACAGAGGTAGTGGGACACAGCACAGAGGTAGTGGGACACAGCGCCCAGAGGTAGTGGGACACAGCACACAGAGGTAGTGGGACACAGCACACAGAGGTAGTGGGACACAGCGCACAGAGGTAGTGGGACACAGCGCACAGAGGTAGTGGGACACAGCGCAGAGGTAGTGGGACACAGCACACAGAGGTAGTGGGACACAGCGCACAGAGGTAGTGGGACACAGCGCCCAGAGGTAGTGGGACACAGCACACAGAGGTAGTGGGACACAGCGCACAGAGGTAGTGGGACACAGCACACAGAGGTAGTGGGACACAGCACACAGAGGTAGTGGGACACAGCGCAGAGGTAGTGGGACACAGCGCAGAGGTAGTGGGACACAGCGCAGAGGTAGTGGGACACAGCGCAGAGGTAGTGGGACACAGCGCACAGAGGTAGTGGTACACAGCACACAGAGGTAGTGGGACACAGCACACAGAGGTAGTGGGACACAGCACAGAGGTAGTGGGACACAGCGCCCAGAGGTAGTGGGACACAGCACACAGAGGTAGTGGGACACAGCACACAGAGGTAGTGGGACACAGCGCACAGAGGTAGTGGGACACAGCGCAGAGGTAGTGGGACACAGCACACAGAGGTAGTGGGACACAGCACACAGAGGTAGTGGGACACAGCGCAGAGGTAGTGGGACACAGCGCAGAGGTAGTGGGACACAGCGCACAGAGGTAGTGGGACACAGCACACAGAGGTAGTGGGACACAGCACACAGAGATAGTGGGACACAGCACACAGAGGTAGTGGGACACAGCGCCCAGAGGTAGTGGGACACAGCGCCCAGAGGTAGTGGGACACAGCACACAGAGGTAGTGGGACACAGCACACAGAGGTAGTGGGACACAGCACACAGAGGTAGTGGGACACAGCACACAGAGGTAGTGGGACACAGCACACAGAGGTAGTGGGACACAGCACACAGAGGTAGTGGGACACAGCACACAGAGGTAGTGGGACACAGCGCACAGAGGTAGTGGGACACAGCACACAGAGGTAGTGGGACACAGCGCAGAGGTAGTGGGACACAGCACACAGAGGTAGTGGGACACAGCACACAGAGGTAGTGGGACACAGCACACAGAGGTAGTGGGACACAGCACAGAGGTAGTGGGACACAGCACAGAGGTAGTGGGACACAGCATACAGAGGTAGTGGGACACAGCACACAGAGGTAGTGGGACACAGCACACAGAGGTAGTGGTACACAACACACAGAGGTAGTGGGACACAGCACACAGAGGTAGTGGGACACAGCACACAGAGGTAGTGGGACACAGCGCGCAGAGGTAGTGGGACACAGCGCCCAGAGGTAGTGGGACACAGCACACAGAGGTAGTGGGACACAGCACACAGAGGTAGTGGGACACAGAGGTAGTGGGACACAGCGCCCAGAGGTAGTGGGACACAGCACACAGAGGTAGTGGGACACAGCACACAGAGGTAGTGGGACACAGCGCCCAGAGGTAGTGGGACACAGCGCACAGAGGTAGTGGGACACAGCGCCCAGAGGTAGTGGGACACGGCACACAGAGGTAGTGGGACACAGCACACAGAGGTAGTGGGACACAGCGCAGAGGTAGTGCGACACAGCACACAGAGGTAGTGGGACACAGCACACAGAGGTAGTGGGACACAGCGCCCAGAGGTAGTGGGACACAGCGCACAGAGGTAGTGGGACACAGCGCACAGAGGTAGTGGGACACAGCGCACAGAGGTAGTGGGACACAGCGCACAGAGGTAGTGGGACACAGCGCCCAGAGGTAGTGGGACACAGCGCAGAGGTAGTGGGACACAGCGCACAGAGGTAGTGGGACACAGCGCACAGAGGTAGTGGGACACAGCACACAGAGATAGTGGGACACAGCACACAGAGGTAGTGGGACACAGCGCCCAGAGGTAGTGGGACACAGCACACAGAGGTAGTGGGACACAGCGCAGAGGTAGTGGGACACAGCACACAGAGGTAGTGGGACACAGCACACAGAGGTAGTGGGACACAGCACACAGAGGTAGTGGGACACAGCACACAGAGGTAGTGGGACACAGCACACAGAGGTAGTGGGACACAGCGCCCAGAGGTAGTGGGACACAGCGCACAGAGGTAGTGGGACACAGCGCACAGAGGTAGTGGGACACAGCGCACAGAGGTAGTGGGACACAGCACACAGAGGTAGTGGGACACAGCGCCCAGAGGTAGTGGGACACAGCGCAGAGGTAGTGGGACACAGCGCACAGAGGTAGTGGGACACAGCACACAGAGGTAGTGGGACACAGCACACAGAGATAGTGGGACACAGCACACAGAGGTAGTGGGACACAGCGCCCAGAGGTAGTGGGACACAGCGCCCAGAGGTAGTGGGACACAGCACACAGAGGTAGTGGGACACAGCACACAGAGGTAGTGGGACACAGCACACAGAGGTAGTGGGACACAGCACACAGAGGTAGTGGGACACAGCACACAGAGGTAGTGGGACACAGCACACAGAGGTAGTGGGACACAGCACACAGAGGTAGTGGGACACAGCGCACAGAGGTAGTGGGACACAGCACACAGAGGTAGTGGGACACAGCGCAGAGGTAGTGGGACACAGCACACAGAGGTAGTGGGACACAGCACACAGAGGTAGTGGGACACAGCACACAGAGGTAGTGGGACACAGCACACAGAGGTAGTGGGACACAGCGCCCAGAGGTAGTGGGACACAGCGCCCAGAGGTAGTGGGACACAGCACAGAGGTAGTGGGACACAGCACACAGAGGTAGTGGGACACAGCGCCCAGAGGTAGTGGGACACAGCGCACAGAGGTAGTGGGACAGAGCGCACAGAGGTAGTGGGACACAGCGCCCAGAGGTAGTGGGACACAGCACAGAGGTAGTGGGACACAGCGCAGAGGTAGTGGGACACAGCGCAGAGGTAGTGGGACACAGCACACAGAGGTAGTGGGACACAGCGCACAGAGGTAGTGGGACACAGCGCAGAGGTAGTGGGACACAGCGCAGAGGTAGTGGGACACAGCGCAGAGGTAGTGGGACACAGCGCAGAGGTAGTGGGACACAGCACACAGAGGTAGTGGGACACAGCGCACAGAGGTAGTGGGACACAGCACACAGAGGTAGTGGGACACAGCACACAGAGGTAGTGGGACACAGCACACAGAGGTAGTGGGACACAGCACACAGAGGTAGTGGGACACAGCACACAGAGGTAGTGGGACACAGCGCAGAGGTAGTGGGACACAGCGCAGAGGTAGTGGGACACAGGTAGTGGGACACAGCACACAGAGGTAGTGGGACACAGCACACAGAGGTAGTGGGACACAGCGCCCAGAGGTAGTGGGACACAGCACACAGAGGTAGTGGGACACAGCGCACAGAGGTAGTGGGACACAGCACACAGAGGTAGTGGGACACAGCACACAGAGGTAGTGGGACACAGCGCAGAGGTAGTGGGACACAGCGCAGAGGTAGTGGGACACAGCGCAGAGGTAGTGGGACACAGCGCAGAGGTAGTGGGACACAGCGCACAGAGGTAGTGGTACACAGCACACAGAGGTAGTGGGACACAGCACACAGAGGTAGTGGGACACAGCACAGAGGTAGTGGGACACAGCGCCCAGAGGTAGTGGGACACAGCACACAGAGGTAGTGGGACACAGCACACAGAGGTAGTGGGACACAGCGCACAGAGGTAGTGGGACACAGCGCAGAGGTAGTGGGACACAGCACACAGAGGTAGTGGGACACAGCGCACAGAGGTAGTGGGACACAGCGCCCAGAGGTAGTGGGACACAGCACACAGAGGTAGTGGGACACAGCGCACAGAGGTAGTGGGACACAGCACACAGAGGTAGTGGGACACAGCACACAGAGGTAGTGGGACACAGCGCAGAGGTAGTGGGACACAGCGCAGAGGTAGTGGGACACAGCGCAGAGGTAGTGGGACACAGCGCAGAGGTAGTGGGACACAGCGCACAGAGGTAGTGGTACACAGCACACAGAGGTAGTGGGACACAGCACACAGAGGTAGTGGGACACAGCACAGAGGTAGTGGGACACAGCGCCCAGAGGTAGTGGGACACAGCACACAGAGGTAGTGGGACACAGCACACAGAGGTAGTGGGACACAGCGCACAGAGGTAGTGGGACACAGCGCACAGAGGTAGTGGGACACAGCACACAGAGGTAGTGGGACACAGCACACAGAGGTAGTGGGACACAGCGCAGAGGTAGTGGGACACAGCGCAGAGGTAGTGGGACACAGCGCCCAGAGGTAGTGGGACACAGCGCAGAGGTAGTGGGACACAGCACACAGAGGTAGTGGGACACAGCGCACAGAGGTAGTGGGACACAGCACACAGAGGTAGTGGGACACAGCACACAGAGGTAGTGGGACACAGCACACAGAGGTAGTGGGACACAGCACACAGAGGTAGTGGGACACAGCACACAGAGGTAGTGGGACACAGCGCAGAGGTAGTGGGACACAGCGCAGAGGTAGTGGGACACAGCGCAGAGGTAGTGGGACACAGCACACAGAGGTAGTGGGACACAGCACAGAGGTAGTGGGACACAGCACACAGAGGTAGTGGGACACAGCGCAGAGGTAGTGGGACACAGCACACAGAGGTAGTGGGACACAGCGCACAGAGGTAGTGGGACACAGCGCCCAGAGGTAGTGGGACACAGCACACAGAGGTAGTGGGACACAGCGCACAGAGGTAGTGGGACACAGCACACAGAGGTAGTGGGACACAGCACACAGAGGTAGTGGGACACAGCGCAGAGGTAGTGGGACACAGCGCAGAGGTAGTGGGACACAGCGCAGAGGTAGTGGGACACAGCGCAGAGGTAGTGGGACACAGCGCACAGAGGTAGTGGTACACAGCACACAGAGGTAGTGGGACACAGCACACAGAGGTAGTGGGACACAGCACAGAGGTAGTGGGACACAGCGCCCAGAGGTAGTGGGACACAGCACACAGAGGTAGTGGGACACAGCACACAGAGGTAGTGGGACACAGCGCACAGAGGTAGTGGGACACAGCGCAGAGGTAGTGGGACACAGCACACAGAGGTAGTGGGACACAGCGCACAGAGGTAGTGGGACACAGCGCCCAGAGGTAGTGGGACACAGCACACAGAGGTAGTGGGACACAGCGCACAGAGGTAGTGGGACACAGCACACAGAGGTAGTGGGACACAGCACACAGAGGTAGTGGGACACAGCGCAGAGGTAGTGGGACACAGCGCAGAGGTAGTGGGACACAGCGCAGAGGTAGTGGGACACAGCGCAGAGGTAGTGGGACACAGCGCACAGAGGTAGTGGTACACAGCACACAGAGGTAGTGGGACACAGCACACAGAGGTAGTGGGACACAGCACAGAGGTAGTGGGACACAGCGCCCAGAGGTAGTGGGACACAGCACACAGAGGTAGTGGGACACAGCACACAGAGGTAGTGGGACACAGCGCACAGAGGTAGTGGGACACAGCGCAGAGGTAGTGGGACACAGCACACAGAGGTAGTGGGACACAGCACACAGAGGTAGTGGGACACAGCGCAGAGGTAGTGGGACACAGCGCAGAGGTAGTGGGACACAGCGCCCAGAGGTAGTGGGACACAGCGCCCAGAGGTAGTGGGACACAGCACACAGAGGTAGTGGTACACAGCACACAGAGGTAGTGGTACACAGCACAGAGGTAGTGGGACACAGCACACAGAGGTAGTGGGACACAGCACACAGAGGTAGTGGGACACAGCACACAGAGGTAGTGGGACACAGCACACAGAGGTAGTGGGAAACAGCACACAGAGGTAGTGGGACACAGCACACAGAGGTAGTGGGACACAGCACACAGAGGTAGTGGGACACAGCGCACAGAGGTAGTGGGACACAGCACACAGAGGTAGTGGGACACAGCGCACAGAGGTAGTGGGACACAGCGCCCAGAGGTAGTGGGACACAGCACACAGAGGTAGTGGGACACAGCGCACAGAGGTAGTGGGACACAGCGCACAGAGGTAGTGGGACACAGCACACAGAGGTAGTGGGACACAGCACACAGAGGTAGTGGGACACAGCGCAGAGGTAGTGGGACACAGCGCAGAGGTAGTGGGACACAGCGCAGAGGTAGTGGGACACAGCGCAGAGGTAGTGGGACACAGCGCACAGAGGTAGTGGTACACAGCACACAGAGGTAGTGGGACACAGCACACAGAGGTAGTGGGACACAGCACAGAGGTAGTGGGACACAGCGCCCAGAGGTAGTGGGACACAGCACACAGAGGTAGTGGGACACAGCACACAGAGGTAGTGGGACACAGCGCACAGAGGTAGTGGGACACAGCGCAGAGGTAGTGGGACACAGCACACAGAGGTAGTGGGACACAGCACACAGAGGTAGTGGGACACAGCGCAGAGGTAGTGGGACACAGCGCAGAGGTAGTGGGACACAGCGCCCAGAGGTAGTGGGACACAGCGCCCAGAGGTAGTGGGACACAGCACACAGAGGTAGTGGTACACAGCACACAGAGGTAGTGGTACACAGCACACAGAGGTAGTGGTACACAGCACACAGAGGTAGTGGGACACAGCACAGAGGTAGTGGGACACAGCACACAGAGGTAGTGGGACACAGCACACAGAGGTAGTGGGACACAGCACACAGAGGTAGTGGGACACAGCACACAGAGGTAGTGGGACACAGCACACAGAGGTAGTGGTACACAGCACACAGAGGTAGTGGTACACAGCACACAGAGGTAGTGGGACACAGCACAGAGGTAGTGGGACACAGCACACAGAGGTAGTGGGACACAGCACACAGAGGTAGTGGGACACAACACACAGAGGTAGTGGGACACAGCACACAGAGGTAGTGGGACACAGCACGCAGAGGTAGTGGGACACAGCGCGCAGAGGTAGTGGGACACAGCGCACAGAGGTAGTGGGACACAGCACACAGAGGTAGTGGGACACAGCACACAGAGGTAGTGGGACACAGCAGAGGTAGTGGGACACAGCGCCCAGAGGTAGTGGGACACAGCACACAGAGGTAGTGGGACACAGCACACAGAGGTAGTGGGACACAGCGCCCAGAGGTAGTGGGACACAGCGCACAGAGGTAGTGGGACACAGCGCCCAGAGGTAGTGGGACACGGCACACAGAGGTAGTGGGACACAGCACACAGAGGTAGTGGGACACAGCGCAGAGGTAGTGCGACACAGCACACAGAGGTAGTGGGACACAGCACACAGAGGTAGTGGGACACAGCGCCCAGAGGTAGTGGGACACAGCGCACAGAGGTAGTGGGACACAGCGCACAGAGGTAGTGGGACACAGCGCACAGAGGTAGTGGGACACAGCGCACAGAGGTAGTGGGACACAGCGCCCAGAGGTAGTGGGACACAGCGCAGAGGTAGTGGGACACAGCGCACAGAGGTAGTGGGACACAGCGCACAGAGGTAGTGGGACACAGCACACAGAGATAGTGGGACACAGCACACAGAGGTAGTGGGACACAGCGCCCAGAGGTAGTGGGACACAGCACACAGAGGTAGTGGGACACAGCGCAGAGGTAGTGGGACACAGCACACAGAGGTAGTGGGACACAGCACACAGAGGTAGTGGGACACAGCACACAGAGGTAGTGGGACACAGCACACAGAGGTAGTGGGACACAGCGCCCAGAGGTAGTGGGACACAGCGCACAGAGGTAGTGGGACACAGCGCACAGAGGTAGTGGGACACAGCGCACAGAGGTAGTGGGACACAGCACACAGAGGTAGTGGGACACAGCGCCCAGAGGTAGTGGGACACAGCGCAGAGGTAGTGGGACACAGCGCACAGAGGTAGTGGGACACAGCACACAGAGGTAGTGGGACACAGCACACAGAGATAGTGGGACACAGCACACAGAGGTAGTGGGACACAGCGCCCAGAGGTAGTGGGACACAGCGCCCAGAGGTAGTGGGACACAGCACACAGAGGTAGTGGGACACAGCACACAGAGGTAGTGGGACACAGCACACAGAGGTAGTGGGACACAGCACACAGAGGTAGTGGGACACAGCACACAGAGGTAGTGGGACACAGCGCAGAGGTAGTGGGACACAGCACACAGAGGTAGTGGGACACAGCGCACAGAGGTAGTGGGACACAGCACACAGAGGTAGTGGGACACAGCGCAGAGGTAGTGGGACACAGCACACAGAGGTAGTGGGACACAGCACACAGAGGTAGTGGGACACAGCACACAGAGGTAGTGGGACACAGCACACAGAGGTAGTGGGACACAGCGCCCAGAGGTAGTGGGACACAGCGCACAGAGGTAGTGGGACACAGCGCACAGAGGTAGTGGGACACAGCGCACAGAGGTAGTGGGACACAGCACACAGAGGTAGTGGGACACAGCGCCCAGAGGTAGTGGGACACAGCGCAGAGGTAGTGGGACACAGCGCACAGAGGTAGTGGGACACAGCACACAGAGGTAGTGGGACACAGCACACAGAGATAGTGGGACACAGCACACAGAGGTAGTGGGACACAGCGCCCAGAGGTAGTGGGACACAGCGCCCAGAGGTAGTGGGACACAGCACACAGAGGTAGTGGGACACAGCACACAGAGGTAGTGGGACACAGCACACAGAGGTAGTGGGACACAGCACACAGAGGTAGTGGGACACAGCACACAGAGGTAGTGGGACACAGCGCAGAGGTAGTGGGACACAGCACACAGAGGTAGTGGGACACAGCGCACAGAGGTAGTGGGACACAGCACACAGAGGTAGTGGGACACAGCGCAGAGGTAGTGGGACACAGCACACAGAGGTAGTGGGACACAGCACACAGAGGTAGTGGGACACAGCACACAGAGGTAGTGGGACACAGCACACAGAGGTATTGGGACACAGCGCCCAGAGGTAGTGGGACACAGCGCCCAGAGGTAGTGGGACACAGAGGTAGTGGGACACAGCACACAGAGGTAGTGGGACACAGCGCCCAGAGGTAGTGGGACACAGAGGTAGTGGGACACAGCGCCCAGAGGTAGTGGGACACAGCACACAGAGGTAGTGGGACACAGCACACAGAGGTAGTGGGACACAGCGCCCAGAGGTAGTGGGACACAGCGCACAGAGGTAGTGGGACACAGCGCCCAGAGGTAGTGGGACACGGCACACAGAGGTAGTGGGACACAGCACACAGAGGTAGTGGGACACAGCGCAGAGGTAGTGCGACACAGCACACAGAGGTAGTGGGACACAGCACACAGAGGTAGTGGGACACAGCGCCCAGAGGTAGTGGGACACAGCGCACAGAGGTAGTGGGACACAGCGCACAGAGGTAGTGGGACACAGCGCACAGAGGTAGTGGGACACAGCGCACAGAGGTAGTGGGACACAGCGCACAGAGGTAGTGGGACACAGCGCAGAGGTAGTGGGACACAGCGCACAGAGGTAGTGGGACACAGCACACAGAGGTAGTGGGACACAGCGCCCAGAGGTAGTGGGACACAGCACACAGAGGTAGTGGGACACAGCGCAGAGGTAGTGGGACACAGCACACAGAGGTAGTGGGACACAGCACACAGAGGTAGTGGGACACAGCACACAGAGGTAGTGGGACACAGCACACAGAGGTAGTGGGACACAGCACACAGAGGTAGTGGGACACAGCGCCCAGAGGTAGTGGGACACAGCGCACAGAGGTAGTGGGACACAGCGCACAGAGGTAGTGGGACACAGCGCACAGAGGTAGTGGGACACAGCACACAGAGGTAGTGGGACACAGCGCCCAGAGGTAGTGGGACACAGCGCAGAGGTAGTGGGACACAGCGCACAGAGGTAGTGGGACACAGCACACAGAGGTAGTGGGACACAGCACACAGAGATAGTGGGACACAGCACACAGAGGTAGTGGGACACAGCGCCCAGAGGTAGTGGGACACAGCGCCCAGAGGTAGTGGGACACAGCACACAGAGGTAGTGGGACACAGCACACAGAGGTAGTGGGACACAGCACACAGAGGTAGTGGGACACAGCACACAGAGGTAGTGGGACACAGCACACAGAGGTAGTGGGACACAGCGCAGAGGTAGTGGGACACAGCACACAGAGGTAGTGGGACACAGCGCACAGAGGTAGTGGGACACAGCACACAGAGGTAGTGGGACACAGCGCAGAGGTAGTGGGACACAGCACACAGAGGTAGTGGGACACAGCACACAGAGGTAGTGGGACACAGCACACAGAGGTAGTGGGACACAGCACACAGAGGTAGTGGGACACAGCGCCCAGAGGTAGTGGGACACAGCGCACAGAGGTAGTGGGACACAGCGCACAGAGGTAGTGGGACACAGCGCACAGAGGTAGTGGGACACAGCACACAGAGGTAGTGGGACACAGCGCCCAGAGGTAGTGGGACACAGCGCAGAGGTAGTGGGACACAGCGCACAGAGGTAGTGGGACACAGCACACAGAGGTAGTGGGACACAGCACACAGAGATAGTGGGACACAGCACACAGAGGTAGTGGGACACAGCGCCCAGAGGTAGTGGGACACAGCGCCCAGAGGTAGTGGGACACAGCACACAGAGGTAGTGGGACACAGCACACAGAGGTAGTGGGACACAGCACACAGAGGTAGTGGGACACAGCACACAGAGGTAGTGGGACACAGCACACAGAGGTAGTGGGACACAGCGCAGAGGTAGTGGGACACAGCACACAGAGGTAGTGGGACACAGCGCACAGAGGTAGTGGGACACAGCACACAGAGGTAGTGGGACACAGCGCAGAGGTAGTGGGACACAGCACACAGAGGTAGTGGGACACAGCACACAGAGGTAGTGGGACACAGCACACAGAGGTAGTGGGACACAGCACACAGAGGTAGTGGGACACAGCGCCCAGAGGTAGTGGGACACAGCGCCCAGAGGTAGTGGGACACAGCACAGAGGTAGTGGGACACAGCACACAGAGGTAGTGGGACACAGCGCCCAGAGGTAGTGGGACACAGCGCACAGAGGTAGTGGGACAGAGCGCACAGAGGTAGTGGGACACAGCGCCCAGAGGTAGTGGGACACAGCACAGAGGTAGTGGGACACAGCGCAGAGGTAGTGGGACACAGCGCAGAGGTAGTGGGACACAGCACACAGAGGTAGTGGGACACAGCGCACAGAGGTAGTGGGACACAGCGCAGAGGTAGTGGGACACAGCGCAGAGGTAGTGGGACACAGCGCAGAGGTAGTGGGACACAGCGCAGAGGTAGTGGGACACAGCACACAGAGGTAGTGGGACACAGCGCACAGAGGTAGTGGGACACAGCACACAGAGGTAGTGGGACACAGCACACAGAGGTAGTGGGACACAGCACACAGAGGTAGTGGGACACAGCACACAGAGGTAGTGGGACACAGCACACAGAGGTAGTGGGACACAGCGCAGAGGTAGTGGGACACAGCGCAGAGGTAGTGGGACACAGCGCAGAGGTAGTGGGACACAGCACACAGAGGTAGTGGGACACAGCACAGAGGTAGTGGGACACAGCACACAGAGGTAGTGGGACACAGCACACAGAGGTAGTGGGACACAGCGCAGAGGTAGTGGGACACAGCACACAGAGGTAGTGGGACACAGCACACAGAGGTAGTGGGACACAGCGCACAGAGGTAGTGGGACACAGCGCCCAGAGGTAGTGGGACACAGCACACAGAGGTAGTGGGACACAGCGCACAGAGGTAGTGGGACACAGCACACAGAGGTAGTGGGACACAGCACACAGAGGTAGTGGGACACAGCGCAGAGGTAGTGGGACACAGCGCAGAGGTAGTGGGACACAGCGCAGAGGTAGTGGGACACAGCGCACAGAGGTAGTGGTACACAGCACACAGAGGTAGTGGGACACAGCACACAGAGGTAGTGGGACACAGCACACAGAGGTAGTGGGACACAGCACAGAGGTAGTGGGACACAGCGCCCAGAGGTAGTGGGACACAGCACACAGAGGTAGTGGGACACAGCACACAGAGGTAGTGGGACACAGCGCACAGAGGTAGTGGGACACAGCGCAGAGGTAGTGGGACACAGCACACAGAGGTAGTGGGACACAGCACACAGAGGTAGTGGGACACAGCGCAGAGGTAGTGGGACACAGCGCAGAGGTAGTGGGACACAGCGCCCAGAGGTAGTGGGACACAGCGCCCAGAGGTAGTGGGACACAGCGCCCAGAGGTAGTGGGACACAGCACACAGAGGTAGTGGTACACAGCACACAGAGGTAGTGGTACACAGCACACAGAGGTAGTGGGACACAGCACAGAGGTAGTGGGACACAGCACACAGAGGTAGTGGGACACAGCACACAGAGGTAGTGGGACACAGCACACAGAGGTAGTGGGACACAGCACACAGAGGTAGTGGGAAACAGCACACAGAGGTAGTGGGACACAGCACACAGAGGTAGTGGGACACAGCACACAGAGGTAGTGGGACACAGCGCACAGAGGTAGTGGGACACAGCACACAGAGGTAGTGGGACACAGCGCACAGAGGTAGTGGGACACAGCGCCCAGAGGTAGTGGGACACAGCACACAGAGGTAGTGGGACACAGCGCACAGAGGTAGTGGGACACAGCACACAGAGGTAGTGGGACACAGCACACAGAGGTAGTGGGACACAGCGCAGAGGTAGTGGGACACAGCGCAGAGGTAGTGGGACACAGCGCAGAGGTAGTGGGACACAGCGCAGAGGTAGTGGGACACAGCGCACAGAGGTAGTGGTACACAGCACACAGAGGTAGTGGGACACAGCACACAGAGGTAGTGGGACACAGCACAGAGGTAGTGGGACACAGCGCCCAGAGGTAGTGGGACACAGCACACAGAGGTAGTGGGACACAGCACACAGAGGTAGTGGGACACAGCGCACAGAGGTAGTGGGACACAGCGCAGAGGTAGTGGGACACAGCACACAGAGGTAGTGGGACACAGCACACAGAGGTAGTGGGACACAGCGCAGAGGTAGTGGGACACAGCGCAGAGGTAGTGGGACACAGCGCCCAGAGGTAGTGGGACACAGCGCCCAGAGGTAGTGGGACACAGCACACAGAGGTAGTGGTACACAGCACACAGAGGTAGTGGGACACAGCACACAGAGGTAGTGGGACACAGCACAGAGAGGTAGTGGGACACAGCACACAGAGGTAGTGGGACACAGCACACAGAGGTAGTGGGACACAGCACACAGAGGTAGTGGGACACAGCACACAGAGGTAGTGGGAAACAGCACACAGAGGTAGTGGGACACAGCACACAGAGGTAGTGGGACACAGCACACAGAGGTAGTGGGACACAGCGCACAGAGGTAGTGGGACACAGCGCACAGAGGTAGTGGGACACAGCGCAGAGGTAGTGGGACACAGCACACAGAGGTAGTGGGACACAGCGCACAGAGGTAGTGGGACACAGCACACAGAGGTAGTGGGACACAGCACACAGAGGTAGTGGGACACAGCACATAGAGGTAGTGGGACACAGCACACAGAGGTAGTGGGACACAGCACACAGAGGTAGTGGGACACAGCACACAGAGGTAGTGGGACACAGCACACAGAGGTAGTGGGACACAGCACACAGAGGTAGTGGGACACAGCACACAGAGGTAGTGGGACACAGCGCCCAGAGGTAGTGGGACACAGCGCAGAGGTAGTGGAACACAGCACACAGAGGTAGTGGGACACAGCGCACAGAGGTAGTGGGACACAGCACACAGAGGTAGTGGGACACAGCACACAGAGGTAGTGGGACACAGCGCAGAGGTAGTGGGACACAGCGCACAGAGGTAGTGGGACACAGCACACAGAGGTAGTGGTACACAGCACACAGAGGTAGTGGGACACAGCGCCCAGAGGTAGTGGGACACAGCACACAGAGGTAGTGGGACACAGCGCACAGAGGTAGTGGGACACAGCACACAGAGGTAGTGGGACAGAGCACACAGAGGTAGTGGGACACAGCGCAGAGGTAGTGGGACACAGCGCACAGAGGTAGTGGGACACAGCGCAGAGGTAGTGGGACACAGCGCAGAGGTAGTGGGACACAGCGCACAGAGGTAGTGGGACACAGCACACAGAGGTAGTGGTACACAGCACACAGAGGTAGTGGGACACAGCACACAGAGGTAGTGGGACACAGCACAGAGGTAGTGGGACACAGCGCCCAGAGGTAGTGGGACACAGCACACAGAGGTAGTGGGACACAGCACACAGAGGTAGTGGGACACAGCGCACAGAGGTAGTGGGACACAGCGCAGAGGTAGTGGGACACAGCACACAGAGGTAGTGGGACACAGCACACAGAGGTAGTGGGACACAGCGCAGAGGTAGTGGGACACAGCGCAGAGGTAGTGGGACACAGCGCCCAGAGGTAGTGGGACACAGCGCACAGAGGTAGTGGGACACAGCACACAGAGGTAGTGGTACACAGCACACAGAGGTAGTGGTACACAGCACACAGAGGTAGTGGGACACAGCACAGAGGTAGTGGGACACAGCACACAGAGGTAGTGGGACACAGCACACAGAGGTAGTGGGACACAGCACACAGAGGTAGTGGGAAACAGCACACAGAGGTAGTGGGACACAGCACACAGAGGTAGTGGGACACAGCACACAGAGGTAGTGGGACACAGCACACAGAGGTAGTGGGACACAGCGCCCAGAGGTAGTGGGACACAGCACACAGAGGTAGTGGGACACAGCACCCAGAGGTAGTGGGACACAGCGCCCAGAGGTAGTGGGACACAGCACACAGAGGTAGTGGGACACAGCGCCCAGAGGTAGTGGGACACAGCACACAGAGGTAGTGGGACACAGCACACAGAGGTAGTGGGACACAGCACACAGAGGTAGTGGGACACAGCACACAGAGGTAGTGGTACACAGCACACAGAGGTAGTGGGACACAGCGCACAGAGGTAGTGGGACACAGCGCAGAGGTAGTGGGACACAGCACACAGAGGTAGTGGGACACAGCACACAGAGGTAGTGGGACACAGCACACAGAGGTAGTGGTACACAACACACAGAGGTAGTGGGACACAGCGCACAGAGGTAGTGGGACACAGCGCAGAGGTAGTGGGACACAGCGCCCAGAGGTAGTGGGACACAGCACACAGAGGTAGTGGGACACAGCACACAGAGGTAGTGGGACACAGCACACAGAGGTAGTGGGACACAGCACACAGAGGTAGTGGGAAACAGCACACAGAGGTAGTGGGACACAGCACACAGAGGTAGTGGGACACAGCACACAGAGGTAGTGGGACACAGCACACAGAGGTAGTGGGACACAGCACACAGAGGTAGTGGGACACAGCACCCAGAGGTCGTGGGACACAGCACCCAGAGGTAGTGGGACACAGCGCCCAGAGGTAGTGGGACACAGCGCAGAGGTAGTGGGACACAGCGCCCAGAGGTAGTGGGACACAGCACACAGAGGTAGTGGGACACAGCACACAGAGGTAGTGGGACACAGCACACAGAGGTAGTGGGACACAGCACACAGAGGTAGTGGGACACAGCACACAGAGGTAGTGGGACACAGCGCACAGAGGTAGTGGGACACAGCGCAGAGGTAGTGGGACACAGCACACAGAGGTAGTGGGACACAGCACACAGAGGTAGTGGGACACAGCACACAGAGGTAGTGGTACACAACACACAGAGGTAGTGGGACACAGCGCACAGAGGTAGTGGGACACAGCGCAGAGGTAGTGGGACACAGCGCCCAGAGGTAGTGGGACACAGCACACAGAGGTAGTGGGACACAGCGCCCAGAGGTAGTGGGACACAGCGCCCAGAGGTAGTGGGACACAGCGCAGAGGTAGTGGGACACAGCACACAGAGGTAGTGGTACACAACACACAGAGGTAGTGGGACACAGCACACAGAGGTAGTGGGACACAGCACACAGAGGTAGTGGGACACAGCACACAGAGGTAGTGGGACACAGCGCCCAGAGGTAGTGGGACACAGCGCAGAGGTAGTGGGACACAGCACACAGAGGTAGTGGGACACAGCGCCCAGAGGTAGTGGGACACAGCGCCCAGAGGTAGTGGGACACAGCGCAGAGGTAGTGGGACACAGCACACAGAGGTAGTGGGACACAGCGCACAGAGGTAGTGGGACACAGCGCCCAGAGGTAGTGGGACACAGCGCACAGAGGTAGTGGGACACAGCACACAGAGGTAGTGGGACACAGCACACAGAGGTAGTGGGACACAGCACACAGAGGTAGTGGGACACAGCACACAGAGGTAGTGGGACACAGCACACAGAGGTAGTGGGACACAGCACACAGAGGTAGTGGGACACAGCACACAGAGGTAGTGGGACACAGCACACAGAGGTAGTGGGACACAGCACACAGAGGTAGTGAGACACAGCGCACAGAGGTAGTGGGACACAGCACACAGAGGTAGTGGGACACAGCACACAGAGGTAGTGGGACACAGCGCAGAGGTAGTGGGACACAGCGCACAGAGGTAGTGGGACACAGCGCACAGAGGTAGTGGGACACAGCACACAGAGGTAGTGGGACACAGCGCAGAGAGGTAGTGGGACACAGCGCACAGAGGTAGTGGGACACAGCGCACAGAGGTAGTGGGACACAGCACACAGAGGTAGTGGGACACAGCACACAGAGGTAGTGGGACACAGCACACAGAGGTAGTGGGACACAGCGCCCAGAGGTAGTGGGACACAGCGCAGAGGTAGTGGAACACAGCACACAGAGGTAGTGGGACACAGCGCACAGAGGTAGTGGGACACAGCACACAGAGGTAGTGGGACACAGCACACAGAGGTAGTGGGACACAGCGCAGAGGTAGTGGGACACAGCACACAGAGGTAGTGGGACACAGCACACAGAGGTAGTGGTACACAGCACACAGAGGTAGTGGGACACAGCGCACAGAGGTAGTGGGACACAGCACACAGAGGTAGTGGGACACAGCGCACAGAGGTAGTGGGACACAGCACACAGAGGTAGTGGGACACAGCACACAGAGGTAGTGGGACACAGCGCAGAGGTAGTGGGACACAGCGCAGAGGTAGTGGGACACAGCGCAGAGGTAGTGGGACACAGCGCAGAGGTAGTGGGACACAGCGCACAGAGGTAGTGGGACACAGCACACAGAGGTAGTGGTACACAGCACACAGAGGTAGTGGGACACAGCACACAGAGGTAGTGGGACACAGCACAGAGGTAGTGGGACACAGCGCCCAGAGGTAGTGGGACACAGCACACAGAGGTAGTGGGACACAGCACACAGAGGTAGTGGGACACAGCGCACAGAGGTAGTGGGACACAGCGCAGAGGTAGTGGGACACAGCACACAGAGGTAGTGGGACACAGCACACAGAGGTAGTGGGACACAGCGCAGAGGTAGTGGGACACAGCGCAGAGGTAGTGGGACACAGCGCCCAGAGGTAGTGGGACACAGCGCACAGAGGTAGTGGGACACAGCACACAGAGGTAGTGGTACACAGCACACAGAGGTAGTGGTACACAGCACACAGAGGTAGTGGGACACAGCACAGAGGTAGTGGGACACAGCACACAGAGGTAGTGGGACACAGCACACAGAGGTAGTGGGACACAGCACACAGAGGTAGTGGGACACAGCACACAGAGGTAGTGGGAAACAGCACACAGAGGTAGTGGGACACAGCACACAGAGGTAGTGGGACACAGCACACAGAGGTAGTGGGACACAGCGCACAGAGGTAGTGGGACACAGCGCCCAGAGGTAGTGGGACACAGCACACAGAGGTAGTGGGACACAGCACCCAGAGGTAGTGGGACACAGCGCCCAGAGGTAGTGGGACACAGCGCAGAGGTAGTGGGACACAGCGCCCAGAGGTAGTGGGACACAGCACACAGAGGTAGTGGGACACAGCACACAGAGGTAGTGGGACACAGCACACAGAGGTAGTGGGACACAGCACACAGAGGTAGTGGTACACAGCACACAGAGGTAGTGGGACACAGCGCACAGAGGTAGTGGGACACAGCGCAGAGGTAGTGGGACACAGCACACAGAGGTAGTGGGACACAGCACACAGAGGTAGTGGGACACAGCACACAGAGGTAGTGGTACACAACACACAGAGGTAGTGGGACACAGCGCACAGAGGTAGTGGGACACAGCGCAGAGGTAGTGGGACACAGCGCCCAGAGGTAGTGGGACACAGCACACAGAGGTAGTGGGACACAGCGCCCAGAGGTAGTGGGACACAGCGCCCAGAGGTAGTGGGACACAGCGCAGAGGTAGTGGGACACAGCACACAGAGGTAGTGGTACACAACACACAGAGGTAGTGGGACACAGCACACAGAGGTAGTGGGACACAGCACACAGAGGTAGTGGGACACAGCACACAGAGGTAGTGGGACACAGCGCCCAGAGGTAGTGGGACACAGCGCAGAGGTAGTGGGACACAGCACACAGAGGTAGTGGGACACAGCGCCCAGAGGTAGTGGGACACAGCGCCCAGAGGTAGTGGGACACAGCGCAGAGGTAGTGGGACACAGCACACAGAGGTAGTGGGACACAGCGCACAGAGGTAGTGGGACACAGCGCCCAGAGGTAGTGGGACACAGCGCCCAGAGGTAGTGGGACACAGCACACAGAGGTAGTGGGACACAGCACACAGAGGTAGTGGGACACAGCACACAGAGGTAGTGGGACACAGCACACAGAGGTAGTGGGACACAGCACACAGAGGTAGTGGGACACAGCACACAGAGGTAGTGGGACACAGCACACAGAGGTAGTGGGACACAGCGCCCAGAGGTAGTGGGACACAGCGCAGAGGTAGTGGAACACAGCACACAGAGGTAGTGAGACACAGCGCACAGAGGTAGTGGGACACAGCACACAGAGGTAGTGGGACACAGCACACAGAGGTAGTGGGACACAGCGCAGAGGTAGTGGGACACAGCGCACAGAGGTAGTGGGACACAGCGCACAGAGGTAGTGGGACACAGCACACAGAGGTAGTGGGACACAGCGCAGAGGTAGTGGGACACAGCGCCCAGAGGTAGTGGGACACAGCACACAGAGGTAGTGGGACACAGCACACAGAGGTAGTGGGACACAGCACACAGAGGTAGTGGGACACAACGCCCAGAGGTAGTGGGACACAGCGCCCAGAGGTAGTGGGACACAGAGCACCGAGGTAGTGGGACACAGCGCACAGAGGTAGTGGGACACAGCGCAGAGGTAGTGGGACACAGCACACAGAGGTAGTGGGACACAGCACACAGAGGTAGTGGGACACAGCACACAGAGGTAGTGGGACACAGCGCAGAGGTAGCGGGACACAGCACACAGAGGTAGTGGGACACAGCGCCCAGAGGTAGTGGGACACAGCACACAGAGGTAGTGGGACACAGCACACAGAGGTAGTGGGACACAGCACACAGAGGTAGTGGGACACAGCACACAGAGGTAGTGGGACACAGCGCACAGAGGTAGTGGGACACAGCGCAGAGGTAGTGGGACACAGCGCACAGAGGTAGTGGGACACAGCGCACAGAGGTAGTGGGACACAGCGCAGAGGTAGTGGGACACAGCACACAGAGGTAGTGGGACACAGCACACAGAGGTAGTGGGACACAGCGCCCAGAGGTAGTGGGACACAGCACACAGAGGTAGTGGGACACAGCGCCCAGAGGTAGTGGGACACAGCACACAGAGGTAGTGGGACACAGCACACAGAGGTAGTGGGACACAGCGCCCAGAGGTAGTGGGACACAGCACACAGAGGTAGTGGGACGCAACGCCCAGAGGTAGTGGGACACAGCACACAGAGTTAGTGGGACACAGCACACAGAGGTAGTGGGACACAGCACAGAGGTAGTGGGACACAGCACACAGAGGTAGTGGGACACAGCGCCCAGAGGTAGTGGGACACAGCGCACAGAGGTAGTGGGACACAGCGCACAGAGGTAGTGGGACACAGCGCCCAGAGGTAGTGGGACACAGCACAGAGGTAGTGGGACACAGCGCAGAGGTAGTGGGACACAGCGCAGAGGTAGTGGGACACAGCACACAGAGGTAGTGGGACACAGCGCACAGAGGTAGTGGGACACAGCGCAGAGGTAGTGGGACACAGCACACAGAGGTAGTGGGACACAGCGCCCAGAGGTAGTGGGACACAGCACACAGAGGTAGTGGGACACAGCACACAGAGGTAGTGGGACACAGCACACAGAGGTAGTGGGACACAGCACACAGAGGTAGTGGGACACAGCGCCCAGAGGTAGTGGGACACAGCGCACAGAGGTAGTGGGACACAGCACACAGAGGTAGTGAGACACAGCACACAGAGGTAGTGGGACACAGCACACAGAGGTAGTGGGACACAGCACACAGAGGTAGTGGGACACAGCGCAGAGGTAGTGGGACACAGCGCACAGAGGTAGTGGGACACAGCACACAGAGGTAGTGGGACACAGCACACAGAGGTAGTGGGACACAGCGCAGAGGTAGTGGGACACAGCGCACAGAGGTAGTGGGACACAGCGCACAGAGGTAGTGGGACACAGAGCACAGAGGTAGTGGGACACAGCACACAGAGGTAGTGGGACACAACGCCCAGAGGTAGTGGGACACAGCGCCCAGAGGTAGTGGGACACAGAGCACCGAGGTAGTGGGACACAGCGCACAGAGGTAGTGGGACACAGCGCAGAGGTAGTGGGACACAGCACACAAAGGTAGTGGGACACAGCACACAGAGGTAGTGGGACACAGCACACAGAGGTAGTGGGACACAGCGCAGAGGTAGTGGGACACAGCACACAGAGGTAGTGGGACACAGCGCCCAGAGGTAGTGGGACACAGCACACAGAGGTAGTGGGACACAACGCCCAGAGGTAGTGGGACACAGCGCCCAGAGGTAGTGGGACACAGAGCACCGAGGTAGTGGGACACAGCGCACAGAGGTAGTGGGACACAGCGCAGAGGTAGTGGGACACAGCACACAAAGGTAGTGGGACACAGCACACAGAGGTAGTGGGACACAGCACACAGAGGTAGTGGGACACAGCGCAGAGGTAGCGGGACACAGCACACAGAGGTAGTGGGACACAGCGCCCAGAGGTAGTGGGACACAGCACACAGAGGTAGTGGGACACAGCACACAGAGGTAGTGGGACACAGCACACAGAGGTAGTGGGACACAGCACACAGAGGTAGTGGGACACAGCGCACAGAGGTAGTGGGACACAGCGCAGAGGTAGTGGGACACAGCGCACAGAGGTAGTGGGACACAGCGCACAGAGGTAGTGGGACACAGCGCAGAGGTAGTGGGACACAGCACACAGAGGTAGTGGGACACAGCACACAGAGGTAGTGGGACACAGCGCCCAGAGGTAGTGGGACACAGCACACAGAGGTAGTGGGACACAGCGCCCAGAGGTAGTGGGACACAGCACACAGAGGTAGTGGGACACAGCACACAGAGGTAGTGGGACACAGCGCCCAGAGGTAGTGGGACACAGCACACAGAGGTAGTGGGACGCAACGCCCAGAGGTAGTGGGACACAGCACACAGAGTTAGTGGGACACAGCACACAGAGGTAGTGGGACACAGCACAGAGGTAGTGGGACACAGCACACAGAGGTAGTGGGACACAGCGCCCAGAGGTAGTGGGACACAGCGCACAGAGGTAGTGGGACACAGCGCACAGAGGTAGTGGGACACAGCGCCCAGAGGTAGTGGGACACAGCACAGAGGTAGTGGGACACAGCGCAGAGGTAGTGGGACACAGCGCAGAGGTAGTGGGACACAGCACACAGAGGTAGTGGGACACAGCGCACAGAGGTAGTGGGACACAGCGCAGAGGTAGTGGGACACAGCACACAGAGGTAGTGGGACACAGCGCCCAGAGGTAGTGGGACACAGCACACAGAGGTAGTGGGACACAGCACACAGAGGTAGTGGGACACAGCACACAGAGGTAGTGGGACACAGCACACAGAGGTAGTGGGACACAGCGCCCAGAGGTAGTGGGACACAGCGCAGAGGTAGTGGAACACAGCACACAGAGGTAGTGAGACACAGCGCACAGAGGTAGTGGGACACAGCACACAGAGGTAGTGGGACACAGCACACAGAGGTAGTGGGACACAGCGCAGAGGTAGTGGGACACAGCGCACAGAGGTAGTGGGACACAGCACACAGAGGTAGTGGGACACAGCACACAGAGGTAGTGGGACACAGCGCAGAGGTAGTGGGACACAGCGCACAGAGGTAGTGGGACACAGCGCACAGAGGTAGTGGGACACAGAGCACAGAGGTAGTGGGACACAGCACACAGAGGTAGTGGGACACAACGCCCAGAGGTAGTGGGACACAGCACACAGAGGTAGTGGGACACAGAGCACCGAGGTAGTGGGACACAGCGCACAGAGGTAGTGGGACACAGCGCAGAGGTAGTGGGACACAGCACACAAAGGTAGTGGGACACAGCACACAGAGGTAGTGGGACACAGCACACAGAGGTAGTGGGACACAGCGCAGAGGTAGTGGGACACAGCACACAGAGGTAGTGGGACACAGCGCCCAGAGGTAGTGGGACACAGCACACAGAGGTAGTGGGACACAGCACACAGAGGTAGTGGGACACAGCACACAGAGGTAGTGGGACACAGCACACAGAGGTAGTGGGACACAGCGCACAGAGGTAGTGGGACACAGCGCAGAGGTAGTGGGACACAGCACACAGAGGTAGTGGGACACAGCGCACAGAGGTAGTGGGACACAGCGCAGAGGTAGTGGGACACAGCACACAGAGGTAGTGGAACACAGCACACAGAGGTAGTGGGACACAGCGCACAGAGGTAGTGGGACACAGCACACAGAGGTAGTGGGACACAGCGCCCAGAGGTAGTGGGACACAGCACACAGAGGTAGTGGGACACAGCACACAGAGGTAGTGGGACACAGCGCCCAGAGGTAGTGGGACACAGCACACAGAGGTAGTGGGACACAGCACACAGAGGTAGTGGGACACAGCACACAGAGGTAGGGGGACACAGCACAGAGGTAGTGGGACACAGCACACAGAGGTAGTGGGACACAGCGCCCAGAGGTAGTGGGACACAGCGCACAGAGGTAGTGGGACACAGCGCACAGAGGTAGTGGGACACAGCGCACAGAGGTAGTGGGACACAGCACAGAGGTAGTGGGACACAGCGCAGAGGTAGTGGGACACAGCGCAGAGGTAGTGGGACACAGCACACAGAGGTAGTGGGACACAGCGCACAGAGGTAGTGGGACACAGCGCAGAGGTAGTGGGACACAGCGCAGAGGTAGTGGGACACAGCGCAGAGGTAGTGGGACACAGCGCACAGAGGTAGTGGGACACAGCACACAGAGGTAGTGGGACACAGCACACAGAGGTAGTGGGACACAGCACACAGAGGTAGTGGGACACAGCACACAGAGGTAGTGGGACACAGCACACAGAGGTAGTGGGACACAGCACAGAGGTAGTGGGACACAGCACACAGAGGTAGTGGGACACAGCACAGAGGTAGTGGGACACAGCACACAGAGGTAGTGGGACACAGCACACAGAGGTAGTGGGACACAGCGCAGAGGTAGTGGGACACAGCACACAGAGGTAGTGGGACACAGCGCAGAGGTAGTGGGACACAGCACACAGAGGTAGTGGGACACAGCGCACAGAGGTAGTGGGACACAGCGCCCAGAGGTAGTGGGACACAGCGCCCAGAGGTAGTGGGACACAGCACACAGAGGTAGTGGGACACAGCGCACAGAGGTAGTGGGACACAGCACACAGAGGTAGTGGGACACAGCACACAGAGGTAGTGGGACACAGCGCAGAGGTAGTGGGACACAGCGCAGAGGTAGTGGGACACAGCGCAGAGGTAGTGGGACACAGCGCAGAGGTAGTGGGACACAGCGCACAGAGGTAGTGGGACACAGCACACAGAGGTAGTGGTACACAGCACACAGAGGTAGTGGGACACAGCGCAGAGGTAGTGGGACACAGCACACAGAGGTAGTGGGACACAGCACACAGAGGTAGTGGGACACAGCGCAGAGGTAGTGGGACACAGCGCAGAGGTAGTGGGACACAGCACACAGAGGTAGTGGGACACAGCACACAGAGGTAGTGGGACACAGCACACAGAGGTAGAGGGACACAGCACACAGAGGTAGTGGGACACAGCACACAGAGGTAGTGGGACACAGCACACAGAGGTAGTGGGACACAGCACACAGAGGTAGTGGGACACAGCACACAGAGGTAGTGGGACACAGCGCAGAGGTAGTGGGACACAGCACACAAAGGTAGTGGGACACAGCACACAGAGGTAGTGGGACACAGCACACAGAGGTAGTGGGACACAGCGCAGAGGTAGTGGGACACAGCACACAGAGGTAGTGGGACACAGCGCCCAGAGGTAGTGGGACACAGCACACAGAGGTAGTGGGACACAGCGCCCAGAGGTAGTGGGACACAGCACACAGAGGTAGTGGGACACAGCACACAGAGGTAGTGGGACACAGCGCACAGAGGTAGTGGGACACAGCACACAGAGGTAGTGGGACACAGCACAGAGGTAGTGGGACACAGCACACAGAGGTAGTGGGACACAGCGCACAGAGGTAGTGGGACACAGCACACAGAGGTAGTGGAACACAGCACACAGAGGTAGTGGGACACAGCACACAGAGGTAGTGGGACACAGCACACAGAGGTAGTGGGACACAGCGCCCAGAGGTAGTGGGACACAGCACACAGAGGTAGTGGGACACAGCACAGAGAGGTAGTGGGACACAGCACACAGAGGTAGTGGGACACAGCACCCAGAGGTAGTTGGACACAGCGCACAGAGGTAGTGGGACACAGCGCCCAGAGGTAGTGGGACACAGCGCAGAGGTAGTGGGACACAGCGCACAGAGGTAGTGGGACACAGCGCACAGAGGTAGTGGGACACAGCGCACAGAGGTAGTGGGACACAGCCCACAGAGGTAGTGGGACACAGCACACAGAGGTAGTGGGACACAGCGCCCAGAGGTAGTGGGACACAGCACACAGAGGTAGTGGGACACAGCACACAGAGGTAGTGGTACACAGCACACAGAGGTAGTGGGACACAGCACACAGAGGTAGTGGGACACAGCGCACAGAGGTAGTGGGACACAGCGCAGAGGTAGTGGGACACAGCACACAGAGGTAGTGGGACACAGCACACAGAGGTAGTGGGACACAGCACACAGAGGTAGTGGGACACAGCACACAGAGGTAGTGGGACACAGCACAGAGGTAGTGGGACACAGCGCACAGAGGTAGTGGGACACAGCGCCCAGAGGTAGTGGGACACAGCGCCCAGAGGTAGTGGGACACAGCGCACAGAGGTAGTGGGACACAGCGCCCAGAGGTAGTGGGACACAGCACAGAGGTAGTGGGACACAGCGCAGAGGTAGTGGGACACAGCGCAGAGGTAGTGGGACACAGCACACAGAGGTAGTGGGACACAGCGCACAGAGGTAGTGGGACACAGCGCAGAGGTAGTGGGACACAGCGCAGAGGTAGTGGGACACAGCGCAGAGGTAGTGGGACACAGCGCACAGAGGTAGTGGGACACAGCGCACAGAGGTAGTGGGACACAGCACACAGAGGTAGTGGGACACAGCACACAGAGGTAGTGGGACACAGCGCCCAGAGGTAGTGGGACACAGCACACAGAGGTAGTGGGACACAGCGCACAGAGGTAGTGGGACACAGCACACAGAGGTAGTGGGACACAGCACACAGAGGTAGTGGGACACAGCGCAGAGGTAGTGGGACACAGCACACAGAGGTAGTGGGACACAGCGCAGAGGTAGTGGGACACAGCACTACCTCTGTGTGCTGTGTCCCACTACCTCTGTGTGCTGTGTCCCACTACCTCTGTGTGCTGTGTCCCACTACCTCTGTGTGCTGTTTCCCACTACCTCTGTGTGCTGTGTCCCACTACCTCTGTGTGCTGTGTCCCACTACCTCTGTGTGCTGTGTCCCACTACCTCTGTGCTGTGTCCCACTACCTCTGTGTGCTGTGTCCCACTACCTCTGTGTGCTGTTTCCCACTACCTCTGTGTGCTGTGTCCCACTACCTCTGTGTGCTGTGTCCCACTACCTCTGTGTGCTGTGTCCCACTACCTCTGCGCTGTGTCCCACTACCTCTGTGCGCTGTGTCCCACTACCTCTGTGTGCTGTGTCCCACTACCTCTGTGTGCTGTGTCCCACTACCTCTGTGTGCTGTGTCCCACTACCTCTGTGTGCTGTTTCCCACTACCTCTGTGTGCTGTTTCCCACTACCTCTGTGTGCTGTGTCCCACTACCTCTGTGTGCTGTGTCCCACTACCTCTGTGTGCTGTGTCCCACTACCTCTGTGTGCTGTGTCCCACTACCTCTGTGCTGTGTCCCACTACCTCTGTGTGCTGTGTACCACTACCTCTGTGTGCTGTGTACCACTACCTCTGTGTGCTGTGTCCCACTACCTCTGTGCGCTGTGTCCCACTACCTCTGGGCGCTGTGTCCCACTACCTCTGCGCTGTGTCCCACTACCTCTGCGCTGTGTCCCACTACCTCTGTGTGCTGTGTCCCACTACCTCTGTGTGCTGTGTCCCACTACCTCTGCGCTGTGTCCCACTACCTCTGTGCGCTGTGTCCCACTACCTCTGTGTGCTGTGTCCCACTACCTCTGTGTGCTGTGTCCCACTACCTCTGGGCGCTGTGTCCCACTACCTCTGTGTGCTGTGTCCCACTACCTCTGTGCGCTGTGTCCCACTACCTCTGTGTGCTGTGTCCCACTACCTCTGGGCGCTGTGTCCCACTACCTCTGTGTGCTGTGTCCCACTACCTCTGTGTGTTGTGTACCACTACCTCTGTGTGCTGTGTCCCACTACCTCTGTGTGCTGTGTCCCACTACCTCTGTGTGCTGTGTCCCACTACCTCTGCGCTGTGTCCCACTACCTCTGTGCGCTGTGTCCCACTACCTCTGTGTGCTGTGTCCCACTACCTCTGTGTGCTGTGTACCACTACCTCTGTGTGCTGTGTCCCACTACCTCTGTGTGCTGTGTCCCACTACCTCTGGGTGCTGTGTCCCACTACCTCTGTGTGCTGTGTCCCACTACCTCTGTGGGCTGTGTCCCACTACCTCTGTGTGCTGTGTCCCACTACCTCTGTGCGCTGTGTCCCACTACCTCTGGGCGCTGTGTCCCACTACCTCTGGGCGCTGTGTCCCACTACCTCTGTGCGCTGTGTCCCACTACCTCTGGGCGCTGTGTCCAACTACCTCTGGGTGCTGTGTCCCACTACCTCTGTGTGCTGTGTCCCACTACCTCTGGGCGCTGTGTCCCACTACCTCTGTGCGCTGTGTCCCACTACCTCTGTGTGCTGTGTCCCACTACCTCTGTGTGCTGTGTCCCACTACCTCTGTGTGCTGTGTCCCACTACCTCTGTGTGCTGTTTCCCACTACCTCTGTGTGCTGTGTCCCACTACCTCTGTGTGCTGTGTCCCACTACCTCTGTGTGCTGTGTCCCACTACCTCTGCGCTGTGTCCCACTACCTCTGTGCGCTGTGTCCCACTACCTCTGTGTGCTGTGTCCCACTACCTCTGTGTGCTGTGTACCACTACCTCTGTGTGCTGTGTCCCACTACCTCTGTGTGCTGTGTCCCACTACCTCTGGGCGCTGTGTCCCACTACCTCTGTGTGCTGTGTCCCACTACCTCTGTGGGCTGTGTCCCACTACCTCTGTGCGCTGTGTCCCACTACCTCTGTGTGCTGTGTCCCACTACCTCTGTGCGCTGTGTCCCACTACCTCTGGGCGCTGTGTCCCACTACCTCTGGGCGCTGTGTCCCACTACCTCTGGGCGCTGTGTCCAACTACCTCTGGGTGCTGTGTCCCACTACCTCTGTGTGCTGTGTCCCACTACCTCTGGGCGCTGTGTCCCACTACCTCTGTGCGCTGTGTCCCACTACCTCTGTGTGCTGTGTCCCACTACCTCTGTGTGCTGTGTCCCACTACCTCTGTGTGCTGTGTCCCACTACCTCTGTGTGCTGTTTCCCACTACCTCTGTGTGCTGTGTCCCACTACCTCTGTGTGCTGTGTCCCACTACCTCTGTGTGCTGTGTCCCACTACCTCTGCGCTGTGTCCCACTACCTCTGTGCGCTGAGGTAGTGGGACACAGCACACAGAGGTAGTGGTACACAGCACACAGAGGTAGTGGTACACAGCACACAGAGGTAGTGGGACACAGCACAGAGGTAGTGGGACACAGCACACAGAGGTAGTGGGACACAGCACACAGAGGTAGTGGGACACAGCACACAGAGGTAGTGGGAAACAGCACACAGAGGTAGTCACAGCACACAGAGGTAGTGGGACACAGCACACAGAGGTAGTGGGACACAGCACACAGAGGTAGTGGGACACAGCGCAGAGGTAGTGGGACACAGCGCAGAGGTAGTGGGACACAGCGCCCAGAGGTAGTGGGACACAGCGCCCAGAGGTAGTGGGACACAGCGCACAGAGGTAGTGGTACACAGCACACAGAGGTAGTGGTACACAGCACACAGAGGTAGTGGGACACAGCACAGAGGTAGTGGGACACAGCACACAGAGGTAGTGGGACACAGCACACAGAGGTAGTGGGACACAGCACACAGAGGTAGTGGGACACAGCACACAGAGGTAGTGGGACACAGCACACAGAGGTAGTGGGACACAGCACACAGAGGTAGTGGGACACAGCGCCCAGAGGTAGTGGGACACAGCACACAGAGGTAGTGGGACACAGCACCCAGAGGTAGTTGGACACAGCGCCCAGAGGTAGTGGGACACAGCGCCCAGAGGTAGTGGGACACAGCGCAGAGGTAGTGGGACACAGCGCCCAGAGGTAGTGGGACACAGCACACAGAGGTACTGGGACACAGCACACAGAGGTAGTGGGACACAGCACACAGAGGTAGTGGGACACAGCACACAGAGGTAGTGGTACACAGCACACAGAGGTAGTGGGACACAGCGCACAGAGGTAGTGGGACACAGCGCAGAGGTAGTGGGACACAGCACACAGAGGTAGTGGGACACAGCACACAGAGGTAGTGGGACACAGCACACAGAGGTAGTGGTACACAACACACAGAGGTAGTGGGACACAGCACACAGAGGTAGTGGGACACAGCACACAGAGGTAGTGGGACACAGCACACAGAGGTAGTGGGACACAGCGCCCAGAGGTAGTGGGACACAGCGCAGAGGTAGTGGGACACAGCGCACAGAGGTAGTGGGACACAGCGCACAGAGGTAGTGGGACACAGCGCCCAGAGGTAGTGGGACACAGCGCAGAGGTAGTGGGACACAGCGCACAGAGGTAGTGGGACACAGCGCACAGAGGTAGTGGGACACAGCGCCCAGAGGTAGTGGGACACAGCGCCCAGAGGTAGTGGGACACAGCACACAGAGGTAGTGGGACACAGCACACAGAGGTAGTGGGACACAGCACACAGAGGTAGTGGGACACAGCACACAGAGGTAGTGGGACACAGCACACAGAGGTAGTGGGACACAGCACACAGAGGTAGTGGGACACAGCGCCCAGAGGTAGTGGGACACAGCGCACAGAGGTAGTGGAACACAGCACACAGAGGTAGTGGGACACAGCACACAGAGGTAGTGGGACACAGCACACAGAGGTAGTGGGAAACAGCACACAGAGGTAGTGGGACACAGCACACAGAGGTAGTGGGACACAGCACACAGAGGTAGTGGGACACAGCACACAGAGGTAGTGGGACACAGCACACAGAGGTAGTGGGACACAGCACCCAGAGGTAGTGGGACACAGCACACAGAGGTAGTGGGACACAGCACACAGAGGTAGTGGGACACAGCGCCCAGAGGTAGTGGGACACAGCACACAGAGGTAGTGGGACACAGCGCCCAGAGGTAGTGGGACACAGCGCACAGAGGTAGTGGGACACAGCACACAGAGGTAGTGGTACACAGCACACAGAGGTAGTGGTACACAGCACACAGAGGTAGTGGGACACAGCACAGAGGTAGTGGGACACAGCACACAGAGGTAGTGGGACACAGCACACAGAGGTAGTGGGACACAGCACACAGAGGTAGTGGGAAACAGCACACAGAGGTAGTGGGAAACAGCACACAGAGGTAGTGGGACACAGCACACAGAGGTAGTGGGACACAGCACACAGAGGTAGTGGGACACAGCGCACAGAGGTAGTGGGACACAGCGCACAGAGGTAGTGGGACACAGCGCAGAGGTAGTGGGACACAGCACACAGAGGTAGTGGGACACAGCACACAGAGGTAGTGGGACACAGCACACAGAGGTAGTGGGACACAGCGCAGAGGTAGTGGGACACAGCGCACAGAGGTAGTGGGACACAGCGCCCAGAGGTAGTGGGACACAGCGCCCAGAGGTAGTGGGACACAGCGCACAGAGGTAGTGGTACACAGCACACAGAGGTAGTGGTACACAGCACACAGAGGTAGTGGGACACAGCACAGAGGTAGTGGGACACAGCACACAGAGGTAGTGGGACACAGCACACAGAGGTAGTGGGACACAGCACACAGAGGTAGTGGGACACAGCACACAGAGGTAGTGGGAAACAGCACACAGAGGTAGTGGGACACAGCACACAGAGGTAGTGGGACACAGCACACAGAGGTAGTGGGACACAGCACACAGAGGTAGTGGGACACAGCGCCCAGAGGTAGTGGGACACAGCACACAGAGGTAGTGGGACACAGCACCCAGAGGTAGTTGGACACAGCACCCAGAGGTAGTGGGACACAGCACACAGAGGTAGTGGGACACAGCACACAGAGGTAGTGGGACACAGCGCCCAGAGGTAGTGGGACACAGCACACAGAGGTAGTGGGACACAGCACCCAGAGGTAGTTGGACACAGCGCCCAGAGGTAGTGGGACACAGCGCCCAGAGGTAGTGGGACACAGCGCAGAGTTAGTGGGACACAGCGCCCAGAGGTAGTGGGACACAGCACACAGA
Organism: Salvelinus alpinus; assembly: GCF_045679555.1. NCBI lineage: Eukaryota > Metazoa > Chordata > Actinopteri > Salmoniformes > Salmonidae > Salvelinus > Salvelinus alpinus. The sequence continues at coordinate 32,838,044 of NC_092087.1, read as the reverse complement.
GGTAGTGGGACACAGCACACAGAGGTAGTGGGACACAGCACACAGAGGTAGTGGGACACAGCACACAGAGGTAGTGGTACACAGCGCACAGAGGTAGTGGGACACAGCGCACAGAGGTAGTGGGACACAGCGCAGAGGTAGTGGGACACAGCACACAGAGGTAGTGGGACACAGCACACAGAGGTAGTGGGACACAGCACACAGAGGTAGTGGTACACAACACACAGAGGTAGTGGGACACAGCACACAGAGGTAGTGGGACACAGCACACAGAGGTAGTGGGACACAGCACACAGAGGTAGTGGGACACAGCGCCCAGAGGTAGTGGGACACAGCGCAGAGGTAGTGGGACACAGCACACAGAGGTAGTGGGACACAGCGCACAGAGGTAGTGGGACACAGCGCCCAGAGGTAGTGGGACACAGCGCAGAGGTAGTGGGACACAGCACACAGAGGTAGTGGGACACAGCGCACAGAGGTAGTGGGACACAGCGCCCAGAGGTAGTGGGACACAGCGCCCAGAGGTAGTGGGACACAGCGCCCAGAGGTAGTGGGACACAGCACACAGAGGTAGTGGGACACAGCACACAGAGGTAGTGGGACACAGCACACAGAGGTAGTGGGACACAGCACACAGAGGTAGTGGGACACAGCACACAGAGGTAGTGGGACACAGCACACAGAGGTAGTGGGACACAGCACAGAGAGGTAGTGGGACACAGCGCCCAGAGGTAGTGGGACACAGCGCAGAGGTAGTGGAACACAGCACACAGAGGTAGTGAGACACAGCGCACAGAGGTAGTGGGACACAGCACACAGAGGTAGTGGGACACAGCACACAGAGGTAGTGGGACACAGCGCAGAGGTAGTGGGACACAGCGCACAGAGGTAGTGGGACACAGCACACAGAGGTAGTGGGACACAGCACACAGAGGTAGTGGGACACAGCGCAGAGGTAGTGGGACACAGAGCACCGAGGTAGTGGGACACAGCGCACAGAGGTAGTGGGACACAGCGCAGAGGTAGTGGGACACAGCAAACAAAGGTAGTGGGACACAGCACACAGAGGTAGTGGGACACAGCACACAGAGGTAGTGGGACACAGCGCAGAGGTAGTGGGACACAGCACACAGAGGTAGTGGGACACAGCACACAGAGGTAGTGGGACACAGCACACAGAGGTAGTGGGAAACAGCACACAGAGGTAGTGGGACACAGCACACAGAGGTAGTGGGACACAGCACACAGAGGTAGTGGGACACAGCACACAGAGGTAGTGGGACACAGTGCCCAAAGGTAGTGGGACACAGCACACAGAGGTAGTGGGACACAGCACCCAGAGGTAGTTGGACACAGCGCCCAGAGGTAGTGGGACACAGCGCCCAGAGGTAGTGGGACACAGCGCAGAGGTAGTGGGACACAGCGCACAGAGGTAGTGGGACACAGCACACAGAGGTACTGGGACACAGCACACAGAGGTAGTGGGACACAGCACACAGAGGTAGTGGGACACAGCACACAGAGGTAGTGGTACACAGCACACAGAGGTAGTGGGACACAGCGCACAGAGGTAGTGGGACACAGCGCAGAGGTAGTGGGACACAGCACACAGAGGTAGTGGGACACAGCACACAGAGGTAGTGGGACACAGCACACAGAGGTAGTGGTACACAACACACAGAGGTAGTGGGACACAGCACACAGAGGTAGTGGGACACAGCACACAGAGGTAGTGGGACACAGCACACAGAGGTAGTGGGACACAGCGCACAGAGGTAGTGGGACACAGCGCAGAGGTAGTGGGACACAGCGCACAGAGGTAGTGGGACACAGCGCACAGAGGTAGTGGGACACAGCGCCCAGAGGTAGTGGGACACAGCGCAGAGGTAGTGGGACACAGCGCACAGAGGTAGTGGGACACAGCGCACAGAGGTAGTGGGACACAGCGCCCAGAGGTAGTGGGACACAGCGCCCAGAGGTAGTGGGACCTAGCACACAGAGGTAGTGGGACACAGCACACAGAGGTAGTGGGACACAGCACACAGAGGTAGTGGGACACAGCACACAGAGGTAGTGGGACACAGCACACAGAGGTAGTGGGACACAGCGCCCAGAGGTAGTGGGACACAGCGCAGAGGTAGTGGAACACAGCACACAGAGGTAGTGGGACACAGCACACAGAGGTAGTGGGACACAGCACACAGAGGTAGTGGGAAACAGCACACAGAGGTAGTGGGACACAGCACACAGAGGTAGTGGGACACAGCACACAGAGGTAGTGGGACACAGCACACAGAGGTAGTGGGACACAGCACCCAGAGGTAGTGGGACACAGCACACAGAGGTAGTGGGACACAGCACACAGAGGTAGTGGGACACAGCGCCCAGAGGTAGTGGGACACAGCACACAGAGGTAGTGGGACACAGCACCCAGAGGTAGTTGGACACAGCGCCCAGAGGTAGTGGGACACAGCGCCCAGAGGTAGTGGGACACAGCACACAGAGGTAGTGGGACACAGCGCCCAGAGGTAGTGGGACACAGCACACAGAGGTAGTGGGACACAGCACACAGAGGTAGTGGGACACAGCACACAGAGGTAGTGGGACACAGCACACAGAGGTAGTGGTACACAGCACACAGAGGTAGTGGGACACAGCGCACAGAGGTAGTGGGACACAGCGCAGAGGTAGTGGGACACAGCACACAGAGGTAGTGGGACACAGCACACAGAGGTAGTGGGACACAGCACACAGAGGTAGTGGTACACAACACACAGAGGTAGTGGGACACAGCACACAGAGGTAGTGGGACACAGCGCACAGAGGTAGTGGGACACAGCACACAGAGGTAGTGGGACACAGCACACAGAGGTAGTGGGACACAGCACACAGAGGTAGTGGGACACAGCACACAGAGGTAGTGGGACACAGCACACAGAGGTAGTGGGACACAGCACACAAAGGTAGTGGGACACAGCACACAGAGGTAGTGGGACACAGCACACAGAGGTAGTGGGACACAGCGCAGAGGTAGTGGGACACAGCACACAGAGGTAGTGGGACACAGCGCCCAGAGGTAGTGGGACACAGCACACAGAGGTAGTGGGACACAGCACACAGAGGTAGTGGGACACAGCACACAGAGGTAGTGGGACACAGCACACAGAGGTAGTGGTACACAGCACACAGAGGTAGTGGGACACAGCGCACAGAGGTAGTGGGACACAGCGCAGAGGTAGTGGGACACAGCACACAGAGGTAGTGGGACACAGCGCACAGAGGTAGTGGGAAACAGCGCACAGAGGTAGTGGGACACAGCACACAGAGGTAGTGGGACACAGCACACAGAGGTAGTGGGAAACAGCACACAGAGGTAGTGGGACACAGCACACAGAGGTAGTGGGACACAGCACACAGAGGTAGTGGGACACAGCGCACAGAGGTAGTGGGACACAGCGCACAGAGGTAGTGGGACACAGCACACAGAGGTAGTGGGACACAGCACACAGAGGTAGTGGGACACAGCACACAGAGGTAGTGGGACACAGCGCACAGAGGTAGTGGTACACAGCACACAGAGGTAGTGGGACACAGCACACAGAGGTAGTGGGACACAGCACAGAGGTAGTGGGACACAGCGCACAGAGGTAGTGGGACACAGCACACAGAGGTAGTGGGACACAGCACACAGAGGTAGTGGGAAACAGCACACAGAGGTAGTGGGACACAGCACACAGAGGTAGTGGGACACAGCACACAGAGGTAGTGGGACACAGCACACAGAGGTAGTGGGACACAGCGCCCAGAGGTAGTGGGACACAGCACACAGAGGTAGTGGGACACAGCACCCAGAGGTAGTTGGACACAGCGCCCAGAGGTAGTGGGACACAGCGCCCAGAGGTAGTGGGACACAGCGCAGAGGTAGTGGGACACAGCGCCCAGAGGTAGTGGGACACAGCACACAGAGGTAGTGGGACACAGCACCCAGAGGTAGTGGGACACAGCACCCAGAGGTAGTGGGACACAGCGCCCAGAGGTAGTGGGACACAGCGCCCAGAGGTAGTGGGACACAGCGCAGAGGTAGTGGGACACAGCGCCCAGAGGTAGTGGGACACAGCACACAGAGGTAGTGGGACACAGCACACAGAGGTAGTGGGACACAGCACACAGAGGTAGTGGTACACAGCACACAGAGGTAGTGGGACACAGCGCACAGAGGTAGTGGGACACAGCGCAGAGGTAGTGGGACACAGCACACAGAGGTAGTGGGACACAGCACACAGAGGTAGTGGGAAACAGCGCACAGAGGTAGTGGGACACAGCACACAGAGGTAGTGGGACACAGCACACAGAGGTAGTGGGAAACAGCACACAGAGGTAGTGGGACACAGCACACAGAGGTAGTGGGACACAGCACACAGAGGTAGTGGGACACAGCACACAGAGGTAGTGGGACACAGCACACAGAGGTAGTGGGACACAGCACACAGAGGTAGTGGTACACAGCACACAGAGGTAGTGGGACACAGCACACAGAGGTAGTGGGACACAGCGCACAGAGGTAGTGGGACACAGCGCAGAGGTAGTGGGACACAGCACACAGAGGTAGTGGGACACAGCACACAGAGGTAGTGGGACACAGCACACAGAGGTAGTGGTACACAACACACAGAGGTAGTGGGACACAGCGCCCAGAGGTAGTGGGACACAGCACACAGAGGTAGTGGGACACAGCGCACAGAGGTAGTGGGACACAGCACACAGAGGTAGTGGGACACAGCACACAGAGGTAGTGGGACACAGCGCAGAGGTAGTGGGACACAGCGCAGAGGTAGTGGGACACAGCGCACAGAGGTAGTGGTACACAGCACACAGAGGTAGTGGTACACAGCACACAGAGGTAGTGGGACACAGCACACAGAGGTAGTGGTACACAGCACACAGAGGTAGTGGTACACAGCACACAGAGGTAGTGGGACACAGCACACAGAGGTAGTGGGACACAGCACAGAGGTAGTGGGACACAGCGCACAGAGGTAGTGGGACACAGCACACAGAGGTAGTGGGACACAGCACACAGAGGTAGTGGGACACAGCGCACAGAGGTAGTGGGACACAGCGCAGAGGTAGTGGGACACAGCACACAGAGGTAGTGGGACACAGCACACAGAGGTAGTGGGACACAGCGCACAGAGGTAGTGGGACACAGCGCACAGAGGTAGTGGGACACAGCACACAGAGGTAGTGGTACACAGCACACAGAGGTAGTGGGACACAGCACACAGAGGTAGTGGGACACAGCACACAGAGGTAGTGGGACACAGCACACAGAGGTAGTGGGACACAGCGCCCAGAGGTAGTGGGACACAGCACACAGAGGTAGTGGGACACAGCGCACAGAGGTAGTGGGACACAGCGCACAGAGGTAGTGGGACACAGCGCCCAGAGGTAGTGGGACACAGCGCAGAGGTAGTGGGACACAGCGCACAGAGGTAGTGGGACACAGCACACAGAGGTAGTGGGACACAGCGCCCAGAGGTAGTGGGACACAGCGCCCAGAGGTAGTGGGACACAGCACACAGAGGTAGTGGGACACAGCACACAGAGGTAGTGGGACACAGCACACAGAGGTAGTGGGACACAGCACACAGAGGTAGTGGGACACAGCACACAGAGGTAGTGGGACACAGCGCCCAGAGGTAGTGGGACACAGCGCAGAGGTAGTGGAACACAGCACACAGAGGTAGTGGGACACAGCACACAGAGGTAGTGGGACACAGCACACAGAGGTAGTGGGAAACAGCACACAGAGGTAGTGGGATACAGCACACAGAGGTAGTGGGACACAGCACACAGAGGTAGTGGGACACAGCACACAGAGGTAGTGGGACACAGCGCCCAGAGGTAGTGGGACACAGCACACAGAGGTAGTGGGACACAGCACACAGAGGTAGTGGGACACAGCACCCAGAGGTAGTGGGACACAGCACACAGAGGTAGTGGGACACAGCACCCAGAGGTAGTTGGACACAGCGCCCAGAGGTAGTGGGACACAGCGCACAGAGGTAGTGGGACACAGCGCCCAGAGGTAGTGGGACACAGCACACAGAGGTAGTGGGACACAGCACACAGAGGTAGTGGGACACAGCACACAGAGGTAGTGGGACACAGCACACAGAGGTAGTGGTACACAGCACACAGAGGTAGTGGGACACAGCGCACAGAGGTAGTGGGACACAGCGCAGAGGTAGTGGGACACAGCACACAGAGGTAGTGGGACACAGCACACAGAGGTAGTGGGACACAGCACACAGAGGTAGTGGTACACAACACACAGAGGTAGTGGGACACAGCACACAGAGGTAGTGGGACACAGCACACAGAGGTAGTGGGACACAGCACACAGAGGTAGTGGGACACAGCACACAGAGGTAGTGGGACACAGCGCAGAGGTAGTGGGACACAGAGCACCGAGGTAGTGGGACACAGCGCACAGAGGTAGTGGGACACAGCGCAGAGGTAGTGGGACACAGCACACAAAGGTAGTGGGACACAGCACACAGAGGTAGTGGGACACAGCACACAGAGGTAGTGGGACACAGCGCAGAGGTAGTGGGACACAGCACACAGAGGTAGTGGGACACAGCGCCCAGAGGTAGTGGGACACAGCACACAGAGGTAGTGGGACACAGCACACAGAGGTAGTGGGACACAGCACACAGAGGTAGTGGGACACAGCACACAGAGGTAGTGGTACACAGCACACAGAGGTAGTGGGACACAGCACACAGAGGTAGTGGGACACAGCGCAGAGGTAGTGGGACACAGCACACAGAGGTAGTGGGACACAGCGCACAGAGGTAGTGGGAAACAGCGCACAGAGGTAGTGGGACACAGCACACAGAGGTAGTGGGACACAGCACACAGAGGTAGTGGGAAACAGCGCCCAGAGGTAGTGGGACACAGCGCCCAGAGGTAGTGGGACACAGCGCAGAGGTAGTGGGACACAGCGCCCAGAGGTAGTGGGACACAGCACACAGAGGTAGTGGGACACAGCACACAGAGGTAGTGGGACACAGCACACAGAGGTAGTGGGACACAGCACACAGAGGTAGTGGTACACAGCACACAGAGGTAGTGGGACACAGCGCACAGAGGTAGTGGGACACAGCGCAGAGGTAGTGGGACACAGCACACAGAGGTAGTGGGACACAGCACACAGAGGTAGTGGGAAACAGCGCACAGAGGTAGTGGGACACAGCACACAGAGGTAGTGGGACACAGCGCAGAGGTAGTGGGACACAGCACACAGAGGTAGTGGGACACAGCGCACAGAGGTAGTGGGAAACAGCGCACAGAGGTAGTGGGACACAGCACACAGAGGTAGTGGGACACAGCACACAGAGGTAGTGGGAAACAGCGCCCAGAGGTAGTGGGACACAGCGCCCAGAGGTAGTGGGACACAGCGCAGAGGTAGTGGGACACAGCGCCCAGAGGTAGTGGGACACAGCACACAGAGGTAGTGGGACACAGCACACAGAGGTAGTGGGACACAGCACACAGAGGTAGTGGGACACAGCACACAGAGGTAGTGGTACACAGCACACAGAGGTAGTGGGACACAGCGCACAGAGGTAGTGGGACACAGCGCAGAGGTAGTGGGACACAGCACACAGAGGTAGTGGGACACAGCACACAGAGGTAGTGGGAAACAGCGCACAGAGGTAGTGGGACACAGCACACAGAGGTAGTGGGACACAGCACACAGAGGTAGTGGGAAACAGCACACAGAGGTAGTGGGACACAGCACACAGAGGTAGTGGGACACAGCACACAGAGGTAGTGGGACACAGCGCACAGAGGTAGTGGGACACAGCACACAGAGGTAGTGGGACACAGCACACAGAGGTAGTGGTACACAGCACACAGAGGTAGTGGGACACAGCACACAGAGGTAGTGGGACACAGCGCACAGAGGTAGTGGGACACAGCGCAGAGGTAGTGGGACACAGCACACAGAGGTAGTGGGACACAGCACACAGAGGTAGTGGGACACAGCACACAGAGGTAGTGGTACACAACACACAGAGGTAGTGGGACACAGCGCCCAGAGGTAGTGGGACACAGCACACAGAGGTAGTGGGACACAGCGCACAGAGGTAGTGGGACACAGCACACAGAGGTAGTGGGACACAGCACACAGAGGTAGTGGGACACAGCGCAGAGGTAGTGGGACACAGCGCAGAGGTAGTGGGACACAGCGCACAGAGGTAGTGGTACACAGCACACAGAGGTAGTGGTACACAGCACACAGAGGTAGTGGTACACAGCACACAGAGGTAGTGGTACACAGCACACAGAGGTAGTGGTACACAGCACACAGAGGTAGTGGGACACAGCACACAGAGGTAGTGGGACACAGCACAGAGGTAGTGGGACACAGCGCCCAGAGGTAGTGGGACACAGCACACAGAGGTAGTGGGACACAGCACACAGAGGTAGTGGGACACAGCACACAGAGGTAGTGGGACACAGCGCAGAGGTAGTGGGACACAGCACACAGAGGTAGTGGGACACAGCACACAGAGGTAGTGGTACACAGCACACAGAGGTAGTGGGACACAGCGCACAGAGGTAGTGGGACACAGCGCAGAGGTAGTGGGACACAGCGCACAGAGGTAGTGGGACACAGCACACAGAGGTAGTGGGACACAGCACACAGAGGTAGTGGTACACAACACACAGAGGTAGTGGGACACAGCACACAGAGGTAGTGGGACACAGCACACAGAGGTAGTGGGACACAGCACACAGAGGTAGTGGGACACAGCGCCCAGAGGTAGTGGGACACAGCGCAGAGGTAGTGGGACACAGCACACAGAGGTAGTGGGACACAGCGCACAGAGGTAGTGGGACACAGCGCAGAGGTAGTGGGACACAGCACACAGAGGTAGTGGGACACAGCGCACAGAGGTAGTGGGACACAGCGCACAGAGGTAGTGGGACACAGCGCCCAGAGGTAGTGGGACACAGCGCAGAGGTAGTGGGACACAGCGCACAGAGGTAGTGGGACACAGCGCACAGAGGTAGTGGGACACAGCGCCCAGAGGTAGTGGGACACAGCGCCCAGAGGTAGTGGGACACAGCACACAGAGGTAGTGGGACACAGCACACAGAGGTAGTGGGACACAGCACACAGAGGTAGTGGGACACAGCACACAGAGGTAGTGGGACACGGCACACAGAGGTAGTGGGACACAGCACACAGAGGTAGTGGGACACAGCGCCCAGAGGTAGTGGGACACAGCGCAGAGGTAGTGGAACACAGCACACAGAGGTAGTGGGACACAGCACACAGAGGTAGTGGGACACAGCACACAGAGGTAGTGGGATACAGCACACAGAGGTAGTGGGACACAGCACACAGAGGTAGTGGGACACAGCGCACAGAGGTAGTGGGACACAGCACACAGAGGTAGTGGGACACAGCACACAGAGGTAGTGGGACACAGCGCAGAGGTAGTGGGACACAGCGCACAGAGGTAGTGGGACACAGCACACAGAGGTAGTGGGACACAGAGCACAGAGGTAGTGGGACACAGCACACAGAGGTAGTGGGACACAACGCACAGAGGTAGTGGGACACAGCGCCCAGAGGTAGTGGGACACAGCGCACCGAGGTAGTGGGACACAGCGCACAGAGGTAGTGGGACACAGCGCAGAGGTAGTGGGACACAGCACACAAAGGTAGTGGGACACAGCACACAGAGGTAGTGGGACACAGCACACAGAGGTAGTGGGACACAGCGCAGAGGTAGTGGGACACAGCACACAGAGGTAGTGGGACACAGCGCCCAGAGGTAGTGGGACACAGCACACAGAGGTAGTGGGACACAGCACACAGAGGTAGTGGGACACAGCACACAGAGGTAGTGGGACACAGCACACAGAGGTAGTGGGACACAGCGCACAGAGGTAGTGGGACACAGCGCAGAGGTAGTGGGACACAGCACACAGAGGTAGTGGGACACAGCGCACAGAGGTAGTGGGACACAGCGCAGAGGTAGTGGGACACAGCACACAGAGGTAGTGGGACACAGCACACAGAGGTAGTGGGACACAGCGCCCAGAGGTAGTGGGACACAGCACACAGAGGTAGTGGGACACAGCGCCCAGAGGTAGTGGGACACAGCACACAGAGGTAGTGGGACACAGCACACAGAGGTAGTGGGACACAGCGCCCAGAGGTAGTGGGACGCAACGCCCAGAGGTAGTGGGACACAGCGCAGAGGTAGTGGGACACAGCACACAGAGGTAGTGGGACACAGCGCACAGCGTAGTGGGACACAGCGCAGAGGTAGTGGGACACAGCACACAGAGGTAGTGGGACACAGCACACAGAGGTAGTGGGACACAGCACACAGAGGTAGTGGGAAACAGCACACAGAGGTAGTGGGACACAGCACACAGAGGTAGTGGGACACAGCACACAGAGGTAGTGGGACACAGCACACAGAGGTAGTGGGACACAGCGCCCAGAGGTAGTGGGACACAGCGCCCAGAGGTAGTGGGACACAGCGCCCAGAGGTAGTGGGACACAGCGCAGAGGTAGTGGGACACAGCGCCCAGAGGTAGTGGGACACAGCACACAGAGGTAGTGGGACACAGCACACAGAGGTAGTGGGACACAGCACACAGAGGTAGTGGGACACAGCACACAGAGGTAGTGGGACACAGCACACAGAGGTAGTGGTACACAGCACACAGAGGTAGTGGGACACAGCGCACAGAGGTAGTGGGACACAGCGCAGAGGTAGTGGGACACAGCGCACAGAGGTAGTGGGACACAGCGCACAGAGGTAGTGGGACACAGCACACAGAGGTAGTGGTACACAACACACAGAGGTAGTGGGACACAGCACACAGAGGTAGTGGGACACAGCACACAGAGGTAGTGGGACACAGCGCCCAGAGGTAGTGGGACACAGCGCAGAGGTAGTGGGACACAGCACACAGAGGTAGTGGGACACAGCGCACAGAGGTAGTGGGACACAGCGCACAGAGGTAGTGGGACACAGCGCCCAGAGGTAGTGGGACACAGCGCAGAGGTAGTGGGACACAGCGCACAGAGGTAGTGGGACACAGCGCACAGAGGTAGTGGGACACAGCGCCCAGAGGTAGTGGGACACAGCGCCCAGAGGTAGTGGGACACAGCGCCCAGAGGTAGTGGGACACAGCACACAGAGGTAGTGGGACACAGCACACAGAGGTAGTGGGACACAGCACACAGAGGTAGTGGGACACAGCACACAGAGGTAGTGGGACACAGCACACAGAGGTAGTGGGACACAGCACACAGAGGTAGTGGGACACAGCGCACAGAGGTAGTGGGACACAGCGCAGAGGTAGTGGGACACAGCACACAGAGGTAGTGGGACACAGCGCACAGAGGTAGTGTGACACAGCACACAGAGGTAGTGGGATACAGCACACAGAGGTAGTGGGACACAGCGCACAGAGGTAGTGGGACACAGCGCACAGAGGTAGTGGGACACAGCGCACAGAGGTAGTGGGACACAGCACACAGAGGTAGTGGGACACAGCACACAGAGGTAGTGGGACACAGCGCAGAGGTAGTGGGACACAGCGCACAGAGGTAGTGGGACACAGCACACAGAGGTAGTGGGACACAGAGCACAGAGGTAGTGGGACACAGCACACAGAGGTAGTGGGACACAACGCCCAGAGGTAGTGGGACACAGCGCCCAGAGGTAGTGGGACACAGCGCACCGAGGTAGTGGGACACAGCGCAGAGGTAGTGGGACACAGCACACAAAGGTAGTGGGACACAGCACACAGAGGTAGTGGGACACAGCACACAGAGGTAGTGGGACACAGCGCAGAGGTAGTGGGACACAGCACACAGAGGTAGTGGGACACAGCGCCCAGAGGTAGTGGGACACAGCACACAGAGGTAGTGGGACACAGCACACAGAGGTAGTGGGACACAGCACACAGAGGTAGTGGGACACAGCACACAGAGGTAGTGGGACACAGCGCACAGAGGTAGTGGGACACAGCGCAGAGGTAGTGGGACACAGCACACAGAGGTAGTGGGACACAGCGCACAGAGGTAGTGGGACACAGCGCAGAGGTAGTGGGACACAGCACACAGAGGTAGTGGGACACAGCACACAGAGGTAGTGGGACACAGCGCCCAGAGGTAGTGGGACACAGCACACAGAGGTAGTGGGACACAGCGCCCAGAGGTAGTGGGACACAGCACACAGAGGTAGTGGGACACAGCACACAGAGGTAGTGGGACACAGCGCCCAGAGGTAGTGGGACACAGCACACAGAGGTAGTGGGACGCAACGCCCAGAGGTAGTGGGACACAGCACACAGAGGTAGTGGGACACAGCACACAGAGGTAGTGGGACACAGCACAAAGAGGTAGTGGGACACAGCGCAGAGGTAGTGGGACACAGCGCACAGAGGTAGTGGGACACAGCACACAGAGGTAGTGGGACACAGCACACAGAGGTAGTGGGACACAGCGCAGAGGTAGTGGGACACAGCGCACAGAGGTAGTGGGACACAGCGCACAGAGGTAGTGGGACACAGAGCACAGAGGTAGTGGGACACAGCACACAGAGGTAGTGGGACACAACGCCCAGAGGTAGTGGGACACAGCACACAGAGGTAGTGGGACACAGCGCACCGAGGTAGTGGGACACAGCGCACAGAGGTAGTGGGACACAGCGCAGAGGTAGTGGGACACAGCGCAGAGGTAGTGGGACACAGCACACAAAGGTAGTGGGACACAGCACACAGAGGTAGTGGGACACAGCACACAGAGGTAGTGGGACACAGCGCAGAGGTAGTGGGACGCAGCACACAGAGGTAGTGGGACACAGCGCCCAGAGGTAGTGGGACACAGCACACAGAGGTAGTGGGACACAGCACACAGAGGTAGTGGGACACAGCACACAGAGGTAGTGGGACACAGCACACAGAGGTAGTGGGACACAGCGCACAGAGGTAGTGGGACACAGCGCAGAGGTAGTGGGACACAGCACACAGAGGTAGTGGGACACAGCGCACAGAGGTAGTGGGACACAGCGCAGAGGTAGTGGGACACAGCACACAGAGGTAGTGGGACACAGAGCACAGAGGTAGTGGGACACAGCACACAGAGGTAGTGGGACACAACGCCCAGAGGTAGTGGGACACAGCGCCCAGAGGTAGTGGGACACAGCGCACCGAGGTAGTGGGACACAGCGCACAGAGGTAGTGGGACACAGCGCAGAGGTAGTGGGACACAGCACACAAAGGTAGTGGGACACAGCACACAGAGGTAGTGGGACACAGCACACAGAGGTAGTGGGACACAGCGCAGAGGTAGTGGGACACAGCACACAGAGGTAGTGGGACACAGCGCCCAGAGGTAGTGGGACACAGCACACAGAGGTAGTGGGACACAGCACACAGAGGTAGTGGGACACAGCACACAGAGGTAGTGGGACACAGCACACAGAGGTAGTGGGACACAGCACACAGAGGTAGTGGGACACAGCGCACAGAGGTAGTGGGACACAGCGCAGAGGTAGTGGGACACAGCACACAGAGGTAGTGGGACACAGCGCACAGAGGTAGTGGGACACAGCGCAGAGGTAGTGGGACACAGCACACAGAGGTAGTGGGACACAGCGCACAGAGTTAGTGGGACACAGCGCACAGAGGTAGTGGGACACAGCGCAGAGGTAGTGGGACACAGCGCACAGAGGTAGTGGGACACAGCACACAGAGGTAGTGGGACACAGCGCCCAGAGGTAGTGGGACACAGCACACAGAGGTAGTGGGACACAGCACACAGAGGTAGTGGGACACAGCACACAGAGGTAGTGGGACACAGCGCCCAGAGGTAGTGGGACACAGCACACAGAGGTAGTGGGACACAGCGCACAGAGGTAGTGGGACACAGCGCCCAGAGGTAGTGGGACACAGCGCCCAGAGGTAGTGGGACACAGCACACAGAGGTAGTGGGACACAGCACACAGAGGTAGTGGGACACAGCGCAGAGGTAGTGGGACACAGCACACAGAGGTAGTGGGACACAGCGCACAGAGGTAGTGGGACACAGCGCAGAGGTAGTGGGACACAGCGCACAGATGTAGTGGGAGACAGCACACAGAGGTAGTGGGACACAGCGCCCAGAGGTAGTGGGACACAGCACACAGAGGTAGTGGGACACAGCACAGAGGTAGTGGGACACAGCGCACAGAGGTAGTGGGACACAGCGCCCAGAGGTAGTGGGACACAGCACACAGAGGTAGTGGGACACAGCACACAGAGGTAGTGGGACACAGCACAAAGAGGTAGTGGGACACAGCGCAGAGGTAGTGGGACACAGCGCACAGAGGTAGTGGGACACAGCACACAGAGGTAGTGGGACACAGCACACAGAGGTAGTGGGACACAGCGCAGAGGTAGTGGGACACAGCGCACAGAGGTAGTGGGACACAGCGCACAGAGGTAGTGGGACACAGAGCACAGAGGTAGTGGGACACAGCACACAGAGGTAGTGGGACACAGCACACAGAGGTAGTGGGACACAGCACACAGAGGTAGTGGGACACAGCACACAGAGGTAGTGGGACACAGCACACAGAGGTAGTGGGACACAGCGCAGAGGTAGTGGGACACAGCGCAGAGGTAGTGGGACACAGCACACAAAGGTAGTGGGACACAGCACACAGAGGTAGTGGGACACAGCACACAGAGGTAGTGGGACACAGCGCAGAGGTAGTGGGACGCAGCACACAGAGGTAGTGGGACACAGCGCCCAGAGGTAGTGGGACACAGCACACAGAGGTAGTGGGACACAGCACACAGAGGTAGTGGGACACAGCACACAGAGGTAGTGGGACACAGCACACAGAGGTAGTGGGACACAGCGCACAGAGGTAGTGGGACACAGCGCAGAGGTAGTGGGACACAGCACACAGAGGTAGTGGGACACAGCGCACAGAGGTAGTGGGACACAGCGCAGAGGTAGTGGGACACAGCACACAGAGGTAGTGGGACACAGAGCACAGAGGTAGTGGGACACAGCACACAGAGGTAGTGGGACACAACGCCCAGAGGTAGTGGGACACAGCGCCCAGAGGTAGTGGGACACAGCGCACCGAGGTAGTGGGACACAGCGCACAGAGGTAGTGGGACACAGCGCAGAGGTAGTGGGACACAGCACACAAAGGTAGTGGGACACAGCACACAGAGGTAGTGGGACACAGCACACAGAGGTAGTGGGACACAGCGCAGAGGTAGTGGGACACAGCACACAGAGGTAGTGGGACACAGCGCCCAGAGGTAGTGGGACACAGCACACAGAGGTAGTGGGACACAGCACACAGAGGTAGTGGGACACAGCACACAGAGGTAGTGGGACACAGCACACAGAGGTAGTGGGACACAGCACACAGAGGTAGTGGGACACAGCGCACAGAGGTAGTGGGACACAGCGCAGAGGTAGTGGGACACAGCACACAGAGGTAGTGGGACACAGCGCACAGAGGTAGTGGGACACAGCGCAGAGGTAGTGGGACACAGCACACAGAGGTAGTGGGACACAGCGCACAGAGTTAGTGGGACACAGCGCACAGAGGTAGTGGGACACAGCGCAGAGGTAGTGGGACACAGCGCACAGAGGTAGTGGGACACAGCACACAGAGGTAGTGGGACACAGCGCCCAGAGGTAGTGGGACACAGCACACAGAGGTAGTGGGACACAGCACACAGAGGTAGTGGGACACAGCACACAGAGGTAGTGGGACACAGCGCCCAGAGGTAGTGGGACACAGCACACAGAGGTAGTGGGACACAGCGCACAGAGGTAGTGGGACACAGCGCCCAGAGGTAGTGGGACACAGCGCCCAGAGGTAGTGGGACACAGCACACAGAGGTAGTGGGACACAGCACACAGAGGTAGTGGGACACAGCGCAGAGGTAGTGGGACACAGCACACAGAGGTAGTGGGACACAGCGCACAGAGGTAGTGGGACACAGCGCAGAGGTAGTGGGACACAGCGCACAGATGTAGTGGGAGACAGCACACAGAGGTAGTGGGACACAGCGCCCAGAGGTAGTGGGACACAGCACACAGAGGTAGTGGGACACAGCACAGAGGTAGTGGGACACAGCGCCCAGAGGTAGTGGGACACAGCGCCCAGAGGTAGTGGGACACAGCACACAGAGGTAGTGGGACACAGCACACAGAGGTAGTGGGACACAGCGCCCAGAGGTAGTGGGACACAGCACACAGAGGTAGTGGGACACAGCACACAGAGGTAGTGGGACACAGCACACAGAGGTAGTGGGACACAGCACACAGAGGTAGTGGGACACAGCGCACAGAGGTAGTGGGACACAGCGCAGAGGTAGTGGGACACAGCGCACAGAGGTAGTGGGACACAGCACACAGAGGTAGTGGGACACAGCGCCCAGAGGTAGTGGTACACAGCACACAGAGGTAGTGGGACACAGCGCACAGAGGTAGTGGGACACAGCACACAGAGGTAGTGGGACACAGCACAGAGGTAGTGGGACACAGCGCCCAGAGGTAGTGGGACACAGCGCCCAGAGGTAGTGGGACACAGCACACAGAGGTAGTGGGACAGAGCACACAGAGGTAGTGGGACACAGCACCCAGAGGTAGTGGGACACAGCGCCCAGAGGTAGTGGGACACAGCACACAGAGGTAGTGGGACACAGCACACAGAGGTAGTGGGACACAGCACACAGAGGTAGTGGGACACAGCGCAGAGGTAGTGTGACACAGCGCAGAGGTAGTGGGACACAGCGCCCAGAGGTAGTGGGACACAGCGCACAGAGGTAGTGGGACACAGCACACAGAGGTAGTGGGACACAGCACACAGAGATAGTGGGACACAGCACACAGAGGTAGTGGGACACAGCACACAGAGGTAGTGGGACACAGCACACAGAGGTAGTGGGACACAGCGCCCAGAGGTAGTGGGACACAGCGCCCAGAGGTAGTGGGACACAGCGCAGAGGTAGTGGGACACAGCGCCCAGAGGTAGTGGGACACAGCACACAGAGGTAGTGGGACACAGCACACAGAGGTAGTGGGACACAGCACACAGAGGTAGTGGGACACAGCACACAGAGGTAGTGGGACACAGCACACAGAGGTAGTGGTACACAGCACACAGAGGTAGTGGGACACAGCGCACAGAGGTAGTGGGACACAGCGCAGAGGTAGTGGGACACAGCGCACAGAGGTAGTGGGACACAGCACACAGAGGTAGTGGGACACAGCACACAGAGGTAGTGGGACACAGCGCAGAGGTAGTGGGACACAGCGCACAGAGGTAGTGGGACACAGCACACAGAGGTAGTGGGACACAGAGCACAGAGGTAGTGGGACACAGCACACAGAGGTAGTGGGACACAACGCCCAGAGGTAGTGGGACACAGCGCCCAGAGGTAGTGGGACACAGCGCACCGAGGTAGTGGGACACAGCGCACCGAGGTAGTGGGACACAGCGCAGAGGTAGTGGGACACAGCACACAAAGGTAGTGGGACACAGCACACAGAGGTAGTGGGACACAGCACACAGAGGTAGTGGGACACAGCGCAGAGGTAGTGGGACACAGCACACAGAGGTAGTGGGACACAGCGCCCAGAGGTAGTGGGACACAGCACACAGAGGTAGTGGGACACAGCACACAGAGGTAGTGGGACACAGCACACAGAGGTAGTGGGACACAGCACACAGAGGTAGTGGGACACAGCGCACAGAGGTAGTGGGACACAGCGCAGAGGTAGTGGGACACAGCACACAGAGGTAGTGGGACACAGCGCACAGAGGTAGTGGGACACAGCGCAGAGGTAGTGGGACACAGCACACAGAGGTAGTGGGACACAGCACACAGAGGTAGTGGGACACAGCGCCCAGAGGTAGTGGGACACAGCACACAGAGGTAGTGGGACACAGCGCCCAGAGGTAGTGGGACACAGCACACAGAGGTAGTGGGACACAGCACACAGAGGTAGTGGGACACAGCGCCCAGAGGTAGTGGGACACAGCACACAGAGGTAGTGGGACGCAACGCCCAGAGGTAGTGGGACACAGCACACAGAGGTAGTGGGACACAGCACACAGAGGTAGTGGGACACAGCACAAAGAGGTAGTGGGACACAGCGCAGAGGTAGTGGGACACAGCGCACAGAGGTAGTGGGACACAGCACACAGAGGTAGTGGGACACAGCACACAGAGGTAGTGGGACACAGCGCAGAGGTAGTGGGACACAGCGCACAGAGGTAGTGGGACACAGCACACAGAGGTAGTGGGACACAGAGCACAGAGGTAGTGGGACACAGCACACAGAGGTAGTGGGACACAACGCCCAGAGGTAGTGGGACACAGCGCCCAGAGGTAGTGGGACACAGCGCACCGAGGTAGTGGGACACAGCGCACAGAGGTAGTGGGACACAGCGCAGAGGTAGTGGGACACAGCACACAAAGGTAGTGGGACACAGCACACAGAGGTAGTGGGACACAGCACACAGAGGTAGTGGGACACAGCGCAGAGGTAGTGGGACGCAGCACACAGAGGTAGTGGGACACAGCGCCCAGAGGTAGTGGGACACAGCACACAGAGGTAGTGGGACACAGCACACAGAGGTAGTGGGACACAGCACACAGAGGTAGTGGGACACAGCACACAGAGGTAGTGGGACACAGCGCACAGAGGTAGTGGGACACAGCGCAGAGGTAGTGGGACACAGCACACAGAGGTAGTGGGACACAGCGCACAGCGTAGTGGGACACAGCGCAGAGGTAGTGGGACACAGCACACAGAGGTAGTGGGACACAGCACACAGAGGTAGTGGGACACAGCACACAGAGGTAGTGGGACACAGCACACAGAGGTAGTGGGACACAGCGCAGAGGTAGTGGGACACAGCGCACAGAGGTAGTGGGACACAGCACACAGAGGTAGTGGGACACAGCACACAGAGGTAGTGGGACACAGCACACAGAGGTAGTGGGACACAACGCACAGAGGTAGTGGGACACAGCGCCCAGAGGTAGTGGGACACAGCGCACCGAGGTAGTGGGACACAGCGCACAGAGGTAGTGGGACACAGCGCACAGAGGTAGTGGGACACAGCACACAGAGGTAGTGGGACACAGCACACAGAGGTAGTGGGACACAGCACACAGAGGTAGTGGGACACAGCACAAAGAGGTAGTGGGACACAGCACACAGAGGTAGTGGGACACAGCGCAGAGGTAGTGGGACACAGCACACAGAGGTAGTGGGACACAGCGCCCAGAGGTAGTGGGACACAGCACACAGAGGTAGTGGGACACAGCACACAGAGGTAGTGGGACACAGCACACAGAGGTAGTGGGACACAGCACACAGAGGTAGTGGGACACAGCGCACAGAGGTAGTGGGACACAGCGCAGAGGTAGTGGGACACAGCACACAGAGGTAGTGGGACACAGCGCACAGAGGTAGTGGGACACAGCGCAGAGGTAGTGGGACACAGCACACAGAGGTAGTGGGACACAGCACACAGAGGTAGTGGGACACAGCGCCCAGAGGTAGTGGGACACAGCACACAGAGGTAGTGGGACACAGCGCCCAGAGGTAGTGGGACACAGCACACAGAGGTAGTGGGACACAGCACACAGAGGTAGTGGGACACAGCGCCCAGAGGTAGTGGGACACAGCACACAGAGGTAGTGGGACGCAACGCACAGAGGTAGTGGGACACAGCACACAGAGGTAGTGGGACACAGCACACAGAGGTAGTGGGACACAGCACAAAGAGGTAGTGGGACACAGCGCAGAGGTAGTGGGACACAGCGCACAGAGGTAGTGGGACACAGCACACAGAGGTAGTGGGACACAGCACACAGAGGTAGTGGGACACAGCGCAGAGGTAGTGGGACACAGCGCACAGAGGTAGTGGGACACAGCACACAGAGGTAGTGGGACACAGAGCACAGAGGTAGTGGGACACAGCACACAGAGGTAGTGGGACACAACGCCCAGAGGTAGTGGGACACAGCGCCCAGAGGTAGTGGGACACAGCGCACCGAGGTAGTGGGACACAGCGCACAGAGGTAGTGGGACACAGCGCAGAGGTAGTGGGACACAGCACACAAAGGTAGTGGGACACAGCACACAGAGGTAGTGGGACACAGCACACAGAGGTAGTGGGACACAGCGCAGAGGTAGTGGGACGCAGCACACAGAGGTAGTGGGACACAGCGCCCAGAGGTAGTGGGACACAGCACACAGAGGTAGTGGGACACAGCACACAGAGGTAGTGGGACACAGCACACAGAGGTAGTGGGACACAGCACACAGAGGTAGTGGGACACAGCGCACAGAGGTAGTGGGACACAGCGCAGAGGTAGTGGGACACAGCACACAGAGGTAGTGGGACACAGCGCACAGCGTAGTGGGACACAGCGCAGAGGTAGTGGGACACAGCACACAGAGGTAGTGGGACACAGCACACAGAGGTAGTGGGACACAGCACACAGAGGTAGTGGGACACAGCACACAGAGGTAGTGGGACACAGCACACAGAGGTAGTGGGACACAGCGCCCAGAGGTAGTGGGACACAGCGCCCAGAGGTAGTGGGACACAGCGCAGAGGTAGTGGGACACAGCGCCCAGAGGTAGTGGGACACAGCACACAGAGGTAGTGGGACACAGCACACAGAGGTAGTGGGACACAGCACACAGAGGTAGTGGGACACAGCACACAGAGGTAGTGGGACACAGCACACAGAGGTAGTGGTACACAGCACACAGAGGTAGTGGGACACAGCGCACAGAGGTAGTGGGACACAGCGCAGAGGTAGTGGGACACAGCGCACAGAGGTAGTGGGACACAGCACACAGAGGTAGTGGGACACAGCACACAGAGGTAGTGGTACACAACACACAGAGGTAGTGGGACACAGCACACAGAGGTAGTGGGACACAGCACACAGAGGTAGTGGGACACAGCACACAGAGGTAGTGGGACACAGCGCCCAGAGGTAGTGGGACACAGCGCCCAGAGGTAGTGGGACACAGCGCAGAGGTAGTGGGACACAGCACACAGAGGTAGTGGGACACAGCGCACAGAGGTAGTGGGACACAGCGCACAGAGGTAGTGGTACACAACACACAGAGGTAGTGGGACACAGCACACAGAGGTAGTGGGACACAGCACACAGAGGTAGTGGGACACAGCACACAGAGGTAGTGGGACACAGCGCCCAGAGGTAGTGGGACACAGCGCCCAGAGGTAGTGGGACACAGCGCAGAGGTAGTGGGACACAGCACACAGAGGTAGTGGGACACAGCGCACAGAGGTAGTGGGACACAGCGCACAGAGGTAGTGGGACACAGCGCCCAGAGGTAGTGGGACACAGCGCAGAGGTAGTGGGACACAGCACACAGAGGTAGTGGGACACAGCGCACAGAGGTAGTGGGACACAGCGCCCAGAGGTAGTGGGACACAGCGCCCAGAGGTAGTGGGACACAGCGCCCAGAGGTAGTGGGACACAGCACACAGAGGTAGTGGGACACAGCACACAGAGGTAGTGGGACACAGCACACAGAGGTAGTGGGACACAGCACACAGAGGTAGTGGGACACAGCACACAGAGGTAGTGGGACACAGCACACAGAGGTAGTGGGACACAGCACACAGAGGTAGTGGGACACAGCGCCCAGAGGTAGTGGGACACAGCGCAGAGGTAGTGGAACACAGCACACAGAGGTAGTGGGACACAGCGCACAGAGGTAGTGGGACACAGCACACAGAGGTAGTGGGATACAGCACACAGAGGTAGTGGGACACAGCGCAGAGGTAGTGGGACACAGCGCACAGAGGTAGTGGGACACAGCACACAGAGGTAGTGGGACACAGCACACAGAGGTAGTGGGACACAGCGCAGAGGTAGTGGGACACAGCGCACAGAGGTAGTGGGACACAGCACACAGAGGTAGTGGGACACAGAGCACAGAGGTAGTGGGACACAGCACACAGAGGTAGTGGG